>NC_135911.1:878109-958109 GCF_964194155.1 Cetorhinus maximus | reverse complement strand
GAGAGACAGAGATAGAGAGAGAGGCAGAGATAGATAGAGAGAGAGTCAGAGATAGAGAGAGAGAGAGACAGAGAGAGAGAGAGACAGAGATAGAGAGACAGAGATAGAGAGAGAGAGGCAGAGATAGAGAGAGAGGCAGAGATAGAGAGAGAGACAGAGATAGAGAGAGAGAGAGGCAGAGATAGAGAGAGAGGCAGAGATAGAGAGAGAGACAGAGATAGAGAGAGAGAGAGGCAGAGATAGAGAGAGAGAGAGACAGAGATTGAGAGAGAGAGAGGCAGAGATAGAGAGAGAGAGAGAGAGACAGAGATAGAGAGAGAGAGGCAGAGATAGAGAGAGAGAGACAGAGATAGAAAGAGAGAGAGAGAGACAGAGAGAGATAGAGAGAGACAGAGATAGAGAGAGAGAGAGACAGAGAGAGAGAGACAGAGATAGAGAGAGAGAGGCAGAGATAGAGAGAGAGAAAAACAGAGGGAGAGACAGAAACTGACCATGAGCAAGAGAGAAAGAGAGTCAGAGGGAAAGAGGAACAGAGAGTTGGGTAAAAAGAGAGATAGAAAGACAGGAATAGGCACAGAGACAGAGAGAAAAAGAGAAAGGAACTGGCACAGACTGAGAAAGATTTAGATAGAAAATTGGAATTGATAGTTGGATATGGAGAGAGAGGGAGGGAAATGGAGGGAGAGTGACAGGCAGACAGGAAATCCTGAATATAGACACGGTCAGCAAAATACAAGCAAATCCCAAACAGCAAATCCATCAACCATGGCTGAGATAACACAATGGAATCATGACATGGAAGCACAGTCTGACAATTCCTGACATAAATACAGAGAGACTGTACAGTAATCCTCACCCTGAATATACAGAGAGACTGTACAGTAATCCTTACTCTGGATACAGTGACCCTGTACAGTAATCCTTACTCTGGATACAGTGACCCTGTACAGTAATCCTTACCCTGAATATACAGAGACTCTGTACAGTAATCCTTACCCTGAATATACAGAGACCCTGTACAGTAATCCTCACTCTGAATATACAGAGACCCTGTACAGTAATCCTTACCCTGAATATACAGAGACCCTGTACAGTAATCCTCACCCTGAATATACAGTGACCCTGTACAGTAATCCTCACCCTGAATATACAGAGACCCTGTACAGTAATCCTCATCCTGAATATACAGAGATCCTGTACAGTAATCCTCACCCTGAATATAGAGAGACCCTGTACAGTAATCCTCACCCTGAATATACAGAGACCCTGTACAGTAATCCTCACCCTGAATATACAGAGAGACTGTACAGTAATCCTTACCCTGAATATACAGAGACCCTGTACAGTAATCCTCACCCTGAATATACAGAGACCCTGTACAGTAATCGTTACCCTGAATACAGAGAGACACTGTACAGTAATCCTTACCCTGAATACACAGACACACTGTACAGTAATCCTTACTCTGAATACAGAGAGACACTGTACAGTAATCCTTACCCTGAATACAGAGAGACACTGTACAGTAATCCTTACTCTGGATACAGAGAGACACTGTACAGTAATCCTTACCCTGAATACAGAGAGACACTGTACAGTAATCCTTACTCTGAATACAGAGACTGTACAGTAATCCTTACCCTGAATACAGAAAGACACTGTACAGTAATCCTTACCCTGAATACACAGACACACTGTACAGTAATCCTTACCCTGAATACAGAGAGACTGTACAGTAATCCACACCCTGAATACACTGCGACACTGTACAGTAATCCTCACCCTGAATACAGAAAGACACTGTACAGTAATCCTTACCCTGAATACACAGACACACTGTACAGTAAACCTTACTCTGAATACAGAGAGACACTGTACAGTAATCCTTACCCTGAATACAGAGAGACACTGTACAGTAATCCTTATCCTGAATACATAGAGACCCTGTACAGTAAACCTTAAACTGAATACAGAGAGACTGTACAGTAATCCACACCCTGAATATACTGAGACACTGTACAGTAATCCTTACCCTGAATACATAGAGACCCTGTACAGTAACCCTCACCCTGAATACAGAGATACTGTACAGTAATCCTTACCCTGAATACAGAGAGACCCTGTACAGTAATCCTTACTCTGGATACACAGAGACACTGTACAGTAGTCCTTACTCTGAATACAGAGACCCTGTACAGTAATCCTTACTCTGAATACAGAGAGACCCTGTACCATAATCCTTACTCTGAATACAGAGAGACTGTACAGTAATCCTTACTCTGAATACAGAGACACTGTACAGTAATACTTACCCTGAATACACAGAGACCCTGTACAGTAATCCTTACTCTGGATACACAGAGACCCTGCACAGTAATCCTTACCCTGAATACACAGAGACCCTGTACAGTAATCCTTACCCTGAATACAGAGATCCTGTACAGTAACTGTTACCCTGAGTACACAGAGACACTGGACAGTGATCCTTACCCTGAATACACAGAGACACTGTACAGTAATCCTTACTCTGGATACACAGAGACACTGTACCACCGTACAGTAATCCTTACTCTGGATACAGAGAGATTGTCCAGTAGTCCTTACCCTGAATACACAGAGAGACTGTACAGTAATCCTTACTCTGGATACAGAGAGACTGTACAGTAATCCTTACTCTGGATACAGAGAGACTGTACAGTAATCCTTACACTGCATACAGAGACACTGTACAATAACCCTTACCCTGAATACACAGAGACCCTGTACAGTAATCCTTAACATGAATACACAGAGACCCTGTACAATAACCCTTACCTTGAATACACAGAGACCCTGTACAGTAATCCTCACCTTGAATACACAGAGACACTGTACAGTAATCCTTAACATGAATACACAGAGACCCTGTACAATAACCCTTACCTTGAATACACAGAGACCCTGTACAGTAATCCTCACCTTGAATACACAGAGACTCTGTACAGTAATCCTTAACATGAATACACAGAGACCCTGTACAATAACCCTTACCCTGAATACACAGAGACCCTGTACAGTAATCCTCACCTTGAATACACAGAGACCCTGTAAATTAATCCTTACCCTGAATACACTCTGTATGTTAACCCTCCTCTAACCCAGGGCTTTGTATCTCTGAAGCATTGACTTCTACCCCATTGTATTCTTCTCCTAGAGGTAGTTACATTGGCCTTTTTGAATATTTGCTTTACCAGTTTGAGTCTTTTTCATGACCTCAGTACCTGGCCCACCAAGTCCCCTAGTTCCTGTGCTGTTTCAAGTTATCCCCATTTATAATGGCCCTTAATAGCCTTTTTTATTTACCCTTTGTCGGGGTGAGGGCGCTGCTTGTGAAGCCAGCATTTGTTGCCCATCCCACATTGCCCCTTGAATTGAATGACCTGCTCGCCCATTACCGAGGGAAGCTAAGGGTCAGCCACACGGCTGTGGGCCTGGAGTCATGTGTAGGCCAGACCGGGTAAGGAGGGCAGATTCCCCTCCCCTCGAGGGGACATGAGGTGGGTTTTTACAACAATCGATGATGGTCTCCATGGTCACCATCACACACCCGATACGTTATAATCAATATTTATCGACTGGATTTTAAGCCAAGCAGCGGCCGTGGGTGGGATTTGAACATGTGTCCCCCAGGGTCTGGGTTACGAGCTGCTATGGCACCATCGCCCCCCCACTCCGATACAGCTCCATAGCAGACAAGATCTCGTTGGTAAACATAGAAACCCATTGGCCACAATCTTGGCACATTCGCTTTGTGATTGTGGCTGGACGGATTCCAACGTCACTGGCACATTCGCAAATGTGGTTCCCTATCCCGCCCTGAGTCTCTGGGGAAAACGGTGAATATTTGGGGCCACCGGTACACACCCTGGGACCCAGGATCGGGCAACTCAGACTGGACCCGCTGGTGTAACACGGCTCAGATACCCACTGCTGTGCTCGACAGGGTGCGAGTGGGGAGGCCCCTTGTGCTGGTGGAGGAGGTAGTGGGGTTTGGGTGACGTTGGGTGGGGTGTGGGACATTCTCACTCTGCAGCCTGGGGACAGCCACAGGGACACGATGTAAATCTGAGCTGAAGCGACGATGATGGGCAGCGGGTATTCGGAGTGAGGAAGCCTCGGGGAGAGAGAGAGTGACCAGTGAGCCCCACCCCACCTTGCCCAACCCACCCCACCTCACCAGCTGCGGGCCGGGAGGGTCAACGGGATCAGAAGAGCACAGGAGCTGTCCAATCGGCCCATCTCCTGGCTGTGCTGGCCCTTCTTTAGTCCGACCCTCTACCCCGTCCTTTCCTCCTTAACTCTGCAATTTGTTGCCTCTCCCCACACCCCCCTCCCCTCCCCCTCTCAAGTGGGCACCCAGTTCCTGTTTGGAATTTGTTACTGAATCTGCTGCTAATGTCCCTTCAGACAACGCCTCCCAGGTCACAACAACTCTCTGTGGAAAGAGCAAATCCCTCCTCCGCTCCCTTAGCTTCTTCTGGTAACATCCTGAAATCATGAGCCTCCAGTTAACCTTTCTCCATGCATTGAAAGCCGTATCACCTTATACCCTCCATCGCAACCCCTTTTCAGTTTGAAACCTTCCCGTAAATCTACCCCCTAAGCCTTCGCTGCGGGAGAGAGAGAACAATCCCAGCTCCTCTAACCCGAACCTCCGACCTGTTTGCGTTCTAATGAAACCCCATCAAACCCAGGTGGTTAACCCTCTCTCTCTCTCTCCGCAGCTCCCCGTGGTGTTTTCCCACCATTCCTCTTCTCACCTCTCCACGGGAGGTGTAACCCCCTCAGCAACACGTGGGGGACTCACCATAATGAAGATGACCTTCTGTCACTCTGCCGCTCCCTTTGTCCCTTTCTCTCTCTCTCTCTCCCTCTCTCTCTCTCTCTGCACACTGGGACAGTTCGTGTCATGACACCAGATGCATAGATTTATCCACAGTTGTTTGGCTGTGATTCAGAGGCAGACCTGATCACATAATCCTCTCAGTCCGAACCGACAGACCCCATCTGTCTCCTTCCCGACCTAGGGAGCTCCTCACGCACACCAGTCATACATCATAGTGACCGTGTCCCTGTAGAACACCCCGTGATCAGCTCCTTGTGCCATACACAGTGGGATACTAAACGCCCGCTGTGACATGGGGCGGGTTGGGTTGTGCCAATGTTACTGGGCGAGTAATTCAGAGGCCTGGGACCGAACTTTCGCAGTTCACATGGTCCCACAGCCGCTGGTGCGAGTTGAATTCAATTTATTAATAAATCGTCTCGGTGATGGTGCCACCAATCTAGAGGATTGTCATCAAAACCCTCCTGGTTCACTGACGTCCCTTTAGGGCAGGGAAATCTTACCCGGTCTGGCCTACATGTGACTCCAGACCCTCGGCGTCGTGGCTGAGTCTGAAATGCCCCCCCTGGGCCTAACAAGTCGCTCGGTTGGATCGAACCGAAAGGAACCGGATGGGCATCGAGCTGGGCACTGGAAACGAGGCCCGACAAACCCAGCCTCGCCCGTTCTGCCATCTCCTCCTGATTTACATCCCGGGGGCTAGTGCCAAAATTGGGAGAGCTGCAACAGCCTGACATAATCACCCTCACGGAATCAGGTAATGTCCCAGGCACCACCATCACCAGGGGGCAATTAGGGATGGGCAATAAATGATGCCCTTGGCTGGAGGGTAAAATTTCATGAGCAAAATAAATGCAATTACTACAGTCACCGCACAGTAACCCCTGTTATACAGCTCCTGTATAATACCCCCTGTGATACAGCTCCTGTATAATACCCCCTGTGATACAGCTCCTGTATAATACCCCCTGTGATACAGCTCCTGTATAATACCCCCTGTGATACAGCTCCTGTATAATACCCCCTGTGATACAGTTCCTGTTTAATACCCACTGTGTTACAGCTCCTGTGTAATACCCACTGTGATACAGCTCCTGTATAATACCCCCTGTGATACAGCTCCTGTATAATAACCACTGTGATACAGCTCCTGTATAATAACCACTGTGATACAGCTCCTGTATAATACCCCCTGTGATACAGTTCCTGTATAATACCCCCTGTGATACAGTTCCTGTTTAATACCCACTGTGTTACAGCTCCTGTGTAATACCCACTGTGATACAGCTCCTGTATAATACCCCCTGTGATACAGCTCCTGTATAATACCCACTGTGATACAGCTCCTGTATAATAACCACTGTGATACAGCTCCTGTATAATAACCACTGTGATACAGCTCCTGTATAATATCCCCTCTGATAAAGCTCCAGTATAACACCCAGTGATACAGCTACTGTATAATACCCGTGTGATACAGCTCCTGTATAATACTCCTGTGATACAGCTCCTGTATAATACCCACTGTGATATAGCTCTTGTATTATACTCCCTCTGATACAGCTCCTGTATTACACTCCCTCTGATACAGCTCCTGTATTATACTCCCTCTGATACAGCTCCTGTATTATACTCCCTCGGATACAGCTCCTGTATTATACTCCCTGTGAAACAGATCCAGTATAATAGCCCCTGTGATACATTTCCTGTGTAATACCCCCGTGATGCAGCTCCTGTATAATACCCCTGTGATACAGCTCCTGTGTAATACCCCTGTGATACAGCTCCTGTATAATACCTCTGTAATACAGCTCCTGTATAATACCCCTGTGATACAGCTCCTGTATAATACCTCTGTAATACAGCTCCTGTATAATACCCCCTGTGATAAATGTCCTGTATAATACCCCCTGTGATATAGCTCCTGTGTAATACCCGCTGTGATAAATGTCCTGTATATTACCCCATCTGCTACAGTTACAGAATAATAGCCCTATCATAGAGCTACTGAATAATATCCTCAGTGATGCACCCACTTCGTAATACCACATCTCATACAGCTCCTCGATAATACCCGCTGTCATACAACCATTCTGATACAGCTCCAGTACAATAACACCTCTGATGCAGCTCCTGTATAATAGTCGCTGGGATACAGCTCCTGTATAATGCCCTGAGAGATCCTGCTCCTGTATAATACCCACTCTGATACAGCTCCTGTATTATACACCCAGTGATACAGCTCCTGTATAATACCCACTCTGACACAGCTCCTGTATTATACACCCAGTGATACAGCTCCTGTATAATACCCACTCTGATACAGCTCCTGTATTATACACCCAGTGATACAGCTCCTGTATAATACCCACTCTGATACAGCTCCTGTATTATACACCCAGTGATACAGCTCCTGTATAATACCCACTCTGATACAGCTCCTGTATTATACACCCAGTGATACAGCTCCTGTATAATACCCACTCTGATACAGCTCCTGTATTATACACCCAGTGATACAGCTCCTGTATAATACCCACTCTGATACAGCTCCTGTATTATACACCCAGTGATACAGCTCCTGTATAATACCCACTCTGATACAGCTCCTGTATTATACACCCAGTGATACAGCTCCTGTATAATACCCACTCTGATACAGCTCCTGTATTATACACCCAGTGATACAGCTCCTGTATAATACCCCCTCTGATACAGCTCCTGTATTATACACCCAGTGATACAGCTCCTGTATAATACCCCCTCTGATACAGCTCCTGTATTATACACCCAGTGATACAGCTCCTGTATAATACCCCCTCTGATACAGCTCCTGTATTATACACCCAGTGATACAGCTCCTGTATAATACCCCCTCTGATACAGCTCCTGTATTATACACCCAGTGATACAGCTCCTGTATAATACCCCCTCTGATACAGCTCCTGTATTATACACCCAGTGATACAGCTCCTGTATAATACCCACTCTGATACAGCTCCTGTATTATACACCCAGTGATACAGCTCCTGTATAATACCCACTCTGATACAGCTCCTGTATTATACACCCAGTGATACAGCTCCTGTATAATACCCCCTCTGATACAGCTCCTGTATTATACACCCAGTGATACAGCTCCTGTATAACGCCTCCTGTGATAAAGCTCTTGTTTTATACCCACTTTCTACAGGTTCTGTATTATCCCTCCTATGATAAAGCTCCTGTATTATACCACCCTCTGATACAGCTCCTGTAGTATACCCGCTCTGATATAGCTCCTGTATAATACCTCCTCTGATACAGCTCCTGTATTAAACTCTCTCCGATACAGGTCCTGTATAATGCCCCCTCTGATACAGCTCGTGTAAATTACCCCCTGTGGCAAAGGTACCGCAGATTACCTCTATGATACAATCCCTGTATAAAATTCCCTCTGATACAACTACTGGATAATACACACTGTGATACAGATTCTGTACAATACCCACTGTGATACAGCTACTCTAAAGTAGACCTTGAGATAGAGCTTATATTAAATACCCACTGTGATATACCTCCTGTAAAATACCCAGTTACAATCCTGCAGGATAATACATCCTGGGATACAGCTCCTGTATAATAATGATAAAGCTCCTATACCATACCCACTGTGTTACATCTCCTGTATAATAACTCCAGTGATACACGCCCTGTGTAATACCCATTGTGAAACAGCTCCTGCATAATACCCCAAAGATCCAGATCCTGAAAACTACCCCCTAAAATACAGCTCCTGTATAATACCCCCTGTGATGCAGATCCTGTATAATACCCCCTGTGATACAGCTCCTGTATAATACCCACTGTGATACAGCTCCTGTATAATAACCCCTGTGATACAGCTCCTGTATAATACCCACTGTGATACAGCTCCTGTATAATAACCCCTGTGATACAGCTCCTGTATAATAACCCCTGTGATACAGTTCCTGTATAATAACCCCTGTGATACAGCTCCTGTATAATAACCCCTGTGATACAGTTCCTGTATAATGCCCCTGTGATACAGCTCCTGTATAATACCCCATGTGATACAGGTCCTGTATAATACCCCATGTGATGCAGGTCCTGTATAATACCCCCGTGATACAGCTCCTGTATAATACCCACTGTGATACAGCTCCTGTATAATACCCCATGTGATACAGGTCCTGTATAATACCCCTGTGATACAGCACCTGTATAATACCCAATGTGCTAAAGCTCCTGTACAATACCCACTGTGATACAGCTCCTGTATAATACCCACTGTGATACAGCTCCTGTACAATACCCCCTCTGATACAGCTCCTGTATAATAACCTCTCTGATAGAGCTCCTCTACAATACCACCTGTGATACAGCTCCTTTATAATGTACCCTATTATACAGCTCCGGTTCAATACCCCCTGTTATACAGCTCCTGTATAGTACCCCCTGTTACACAGCTCCTGTATAATACCCCCTGTTACACAGCTCCTGTATAATACCCCTGTTATACAGATCCTGTATAATACCTCCAGTGATACAGCTCCTGTATAATACCCCCTGTTACACAGCTCCTGTATAATACCCCTGTTATACAGGTCCTGTATAATACCTCCAGTGATACAGCTCCTGTATAATACCCCCGTTACACAGCTCCTGTATAATACCCCTGTCATACAGATTCTGTATAATACCCACTGTGATACAGCTCCTGTATAATACCCACTGTGATACAGCTCCTGTATAATACCCGCTGTGATACAGATTCAGTATAATACCCCCTGTGATACAGGTCCTGGATAATACCCCCTGTTACACAGCTCCTGTATAATACCCCCTGTTACACAGTTTCTGTATAATACCCGCTGTTACACAGCTCCTGTATAATACCCCTTGTTAAACAGCTCCTGTATAATATCCCCTGTTACACAGCTCCTGGATAATACCCCATGTTACACAGCTACTGTATAATACCCACTGTTACACAGCTCCTGTATAATACCCCTGTTACACAACTCCTGTATAATACCCCCTGTTACACAGCTCCTGTATAATACCCACTGTTACACAGCTCCTGTATAATACCCCCTGTTACACAGCTCCTGTATAATACCTCCTGTTACACAGCTCCTGTATAATACTCTCTGTGATACAGCTCCTGTATAATACCCTCTGTGATACAGTTCCTGTATAATACTCCTTGTGATACAGCTCCTGTATAATACACCCTGTTACACAGCTCCTGTATAATACCCTCTGTGATACAGTTCCTGTATAATACTCCTTGTGATACAGCTCCTGTATAATACCCCCCGTTACACAGCTCCTGTATAATACCCATTGTGTTACAGGTCCAGTATAATACCCCCTGCTACACAGCTCCTGTATAATACTTCCTGTTACACAGCTCCAGTATAATACCCCCTGTTACACAGCTCCAGTAAAATACCCCCTGTTACACAGCTTCTGTATAATACATCCTGTTACACAGCTCCTGCATAATACTTCCTGTTACACAGCTCCAGTATAATAGCCCCTGTTACACAGCTCCTGTATAATATTTCCTGTTACACAGCTCCTGTATAATACCTCCTGTTACACAGCTGCTGTATAATACCCCCTGTGATACAGCTCCTGTATAATACCCCCTGTTACACAGCTCTTGTATAATACCCCTGTTACACAGCTCCTGTATAATACCTCCTGTTACACAGCTCCTGTATAATACCGCCTGTTACACAGCTCTTGTATAATACCCCTGTTACACAGCTCCTGTATAATACCTCCTGTTACACAGCTCCTGTATAATACCCCCGTTACACAGCTCCTGTCTAATACCCCCTGTTACACAGCTCATGTATAATACCCCTGTTACACAGCTCCTGTAAAATGCCTCCTGTTACACAACTCCTGTATAATACCCCCTGTTACACAGCTCCTGTATAATACGCCCTGTTACACAGCTCCTGTATAATACCTCCGGCTACCCAGCTCCTGTATAATACTCCCAGCAATACAGCTCCTGTATAATACACCCTGTTACACAGCTCCTGTATAATACCTCCTGTTACACAGCTCCTATATAATACCCCCTGTTACACAGCTCGTGTATAATATCCCCTCTTACACAGCTCCTGTATAATACCCCCAGTTACACAGCAGCTGCATAATACCTCCTGTTACATTGCTTCTGTATAATACCCCCTGTTACACAGGTCCTGTATAATACCCGCTGTTACACAGTTCCTGTATAATACCCCCTGTTACACAGCTCCAGTATAATACCTCCTGTTACACAGCTCCTGTATAATAACACCTGTTACACAGCTCCTGTATAATACCCGCTGTTACACAGCTCCTGTATAATACCCACTGTTACACAGCTCCTGTATAATACCCCCTGTTACACAGCTCCTCTATAATACCCCCTGTTACACAGCTCCTGTATAATACCCCCTGATACACAGCAGCTGCATAAAACCTCCAGTTACACAGCTTCTGTATAATACCCCCTCTTACACAGCTCCTGTATAATACCCCCTGTTACACAGATCCTGTATAATACCCCCTGTTACACAGCAGCTGTATAATAACTCCTGTTAAACAGCTCCTGTATAATACCACCTGTTAAACAGCTCCAGTATAATACCTCCTGTTACACAGGTCCTGTAAAATACCCCCTGTTACACAGCTCCTGAATAATATCTCCTGTTACACAGCTCCTGTATAATACCCCCTGTTACACAGTTCCTGTAGAATTCCTCCTGTTACACTGCTCCTGTATAATACCCCCTTGTTACACAGCTCCTGTATAATATCTCCTGTTATACAGATCCTGTATAATACCCCCTGTTACACAGCTCTTGTATAATACCCCATGTTACACAGCTCCAGTATAATACCCCTTGAGATACAGCTCCTGTATAATACCTCCTAGTACACAGCTCGTTTATAAAACCCCCTGTTACACAGCTCCTGTATAATACCTCCTGTTACACAGCTCCTGTATAATACCTCCTGTTACACAGCTCCTCTATAATACCCCCTGTTACACAGCTCCTGTATAATACGTCCTAGTACACAGCTCCATTATAATACCCCCTGTTACACAGCTCCTGTATAATACCCCCTGTTACGCAGCTCCAGTATAATACCAACTGTTACACAGCTCCTGTATAATACCCACTGTTACACAGCTCCTGTATAATACCCCCTGTGATACAGCTCCTGTATAATAACCCCTGTGATACAGCTCCTGTATATTACCCACTGTTACACAGCTCCTGTATAATACCCCCTGTTACACAGCTCCTGTATAATACCCCCTCTTACAGAGCTCCTGTATAATACCCCCTGTTACACAGCAGGTCTATAATACCTGCTGTTACACAGCTTGGGTATAATACCCCCGCTTACATTGCTCCAGTATAATACCTCTTGTTACACAGGTCCTGTATAATACCCCCTGTTACACAGTTCCTGTATAATACCCCCTGTTACACAGCTCCATTATAATACCTCCTGTTACACAGCTCCTGTATAATAACCCCTGTTACACAGCTCCAGTATAATACTTCCTGTTGCACAGGTCCTGTATAATACCCCCTGTTACACAGCTCCTGTATAATATCTCCTGTTAAACAGCTCCTGTATAATACCCCCTGTTACACAGTTCCTGTAGAATACCTCCTGTTACACAGCTCCTGTATAATACCCCCTGTTACACAGCTCCTGTATAATATCTCCTGTTACACAGCTGCTGTATAATATCTCCTGTTACACAGCTCCTGTATAATACCCCCTGTTACACAGCTCTTGTATAATACCCCCTGTTACACAGCTACTGTATAATACCCCCTTTTACACAGCTCTTGTATAATATCTCCTGTTACACAGTTCCTGTAGAATACCTCCTGTTACACAGCTCCTGTATAATACCCCCTGTTACACAGCTCCTGTATAATATCTCCTGTTACACAGCTCCTGTATAATACCCCCTGTTACACAGTTCCTGTAGAATACCTCCTGTTACACAGCTCCTGTATAATACCCCCTGTTACACAGCTCCTGTATAATATCTCCTGTTACACAGCTCCTGTATAATACCCCCTGTTACACAGCTCTTGTATAATACCCCCTGTTACACAGCTCCAGTATAATACCCCCTGATACACAGCTCCTGTATATTACCCACTGTGATACAGCTCCCGTATAATACTTCCTGATACATAGCTCCTGTATAATACCCCCTATTACATAGCTCCTGTATAATACCCCCTGTTACACAGATCGTGTATATTACCCCCTGTAACACAGCTCCTGTATAATACCCCCTGTTACACAGCTCAGGTATAATACCCCATGTTACACAGCTCCTGTATAATACACCCTGTTACACAGCTCCAGTAAAATACCCACTGTTACACAGCCCCTGTATAATACCCCCTGTTACACATCTACTGTATAATAACCCCTGTTACACAGCTCCTGTATAATACAACTTGTGATACAGCTCCGGTATAATACCTCCTGTTACACAGCTCCGGTATAATACCCCCTGTTACACAGCTCCTGTATAATACCTCCTGTTACACAGCTCCAGTATAATACCTCCTGTTACACAGCTCCTGTATAATACCCCCTGTCACACAGCTCCTCTATAATACCCCCTGTTACACAGCTCCTGTATAATACCTCCTGTTACACAGCTCCAGTATAATACCTCCTGTTACACAGCTACTGTATAATACCCCTGTTACTCAGCACCTCTATAATACTCCCTGTTACAGAGCTCCTGTATAATACCCCCTGTTACACAACTCCTGTAAAATACCACCTGTTACACAGCTCCAGTATAATACCCCCTGTTACACAGCTCCTCTATAATACCCCCGTTACACAGCTCCTGTATAATACCCCCTGTTACACAGCTGCTTTATAATACCTCCTGTTACACAGCTCCTGTATAATACCTCCTGTTACACAGCTGCTTTATAATACCTCCTGTTACACAGCTCCTGTATAATACCCCCTGTTACACAGCTCCAGTATAATACCCCCTGTTACACAGCTCCTGTATAATACACCCTGTTACACAGCTCCTCTATAATACCCCCGTTACACAGCTCCTGTATAATACCCCCTGTTACACAGCAGCTGCATAATACCTCCTGTTACACAGCTTCTGTATAATACCCCCTCTTACACAGCAGCTGTATAATACCTCCTGTTACACAGCTCCTGTATAATACCAGCTGTTAAACAGCTCCAGTATAATACCTCCTGTTACACAGGTCCTGTATAATACCCCCTGTTACACAGCTCCTGTATAATATCTCCTGTTACACAGCTCCTGTATAATACCCCCTGTTACACAGTTCCTGTAGAATTCCTCCTGTAACACTGCTCCTGTTTAATACCCCCTATTACACAGCTCCTGTATAATATCACCTGTAACATAGCACCTGTATAATACCCCCTGTTACACAGCTCTTGTATAATACCCGCTGTTACACAGCTCCAGTATAAGACCCCTTGTGATACAGCTCCTGTATAATACCTCCTAGTACACAGCTCCTTTATAATACACCCTGTTACACAGCTCCTGTATAATACCCCCTGTTACACAGCTCCTGTATAATACCCCCTGTTAAACAGCTCTTGTATAATACCCGCTGTTACACAGCTCCAGTATAATACCCCTTGTGATACAGCTCCTGTATAATACCTCCTAGTACACAGCTCCTTTATAATACACCCTGTTACACAGCTCCTGTATAATACCCCCTTGTTACACAGCTCCTGTATAATATCTCCTGTTACACAGATCCTGTATAATACCCCCTGTTACACAATTCCTGTAGAATTCCTCCTGTTACACTGCTCCTGTATAATACCCCCTGTTACACAGCTCCAGTATAATATCTCCTGTTACATAGATACTGTATAATATCCCCTGTTACACAGCTCTTGTATAATACCCCATGTTACACAGCTCCAGTATAATACCCCTTGAGATACAGCTCCTGTATAATACCCCCTCTTAAGGACCTCCTGCATAATACCCCCTGTTGCACAGCAGGTCTATAATACCTGGTGTTACACAGCTTGGGTATAATACCCCCGCTTACACAGCTCCAGTATAATACCTCTTGTTACACAGGTCCTGTATAATACCCCCTGTTACACAGTTCCTGTATAATACCCCCTGTTACACAGCTCCATTATAATACCTCCTGTTACACAGGTCCTGTATAATACCCCCAGTTACAAAGTTCCTGTATACTACCTCCTGTTACACAGCTCCTGTATAATACCCCCTGTGATACAGCTCCTGTATAATACCCCCTCTTACACAGCTCCTGTATAATACCCCCTGTTACACAGCTCCTGTATAATACCCCCACTTACACAGCAGCTGATTAATACCCCCTCTTACACAGCTCCTGTATAATACCTCCTGTTACACAGCTCCTGTATAATAACCCCTGTTACACAGCTCCAGTATAATACTTCCTGTTGCACAGGTCCTGTATAATACCCCCTGTTACACAGCTCCTGTATAATATCTCCTGTTATACAGATCCTGTATAATACCCCCTGTTACACAGCTCTTGTATAATACCCCATGTTACACAGCTCCAGTATAATACCCCTTGAGATACAGCTCCTGTATAATACCTCCTAGTACACAGCTCCTTTATAAAACCCCCTGTTACACAGCTCCTGTATAATACCCCCTGTTACACAGCTCCTGTATAATACCTCCTGTTACACAGCTCCTGTATAATACCTCCTGTTACACAGCTCCTCTATAATACCCCCTGTTACACAGCTCCTGTATAATACGTCCTAGTACACAGCTCCATTATAATACCCCCTGTTACACAGCTCCTGTATAATACCCCCTGTTACGCAGCTCCTGTATAATACCAACTGTTACACAGCTCCTGTGTAATACCCCCTGTTACACAGCTCCTGTATAATACCCCCTGTTACACAGCTCCTGTATAATACCCCCTCTTACAGAGCTCCTGTATAATACCCCCTGTTACACAGCAGGTCTATAATACCTGCTGTTACACAGCTTGGGTATAATACCCCCGCTTACACTGCTCCAGTATAATACCTCTTGTTACACAGGTCCTGTATAATACCCCCTGTTACACAGCTCCTGTATAATACCCCCTCTTACAGAGCTCCTGTATAATACCCCCTGTTACACAGCAGGTCTATAATACCTGCTGTTACACAGCTTGGGTATAATACCCCCGCTTACACTGCTCCAGTATAATACCTCTTGTTACACAGGTCCTGTATAATACCCCCTGTTACAGAGTTCCTGTATAATACCCCCTGTTACACAGCTCCATTATAATACCCCCTGTTACACAGCTCCTGTAGAATACCTCCTGTTACGCAGCTCCAGTATAATACCAACTGTTACACAGCTCCTGTATAATACCCACTGTTACACAGCTCCTGTATAATACCCCCTGTGATACAGCTCCTGTATAATAACCCCTGTGATACAGCTCCTGTATATTACCCACTGTTACACAGCTCCTGTATAATACCCCCTGTTACACAGCTCCTGTATAATACCCCCTCTTACAGAGCTCCTGTATAATACCCCCTGTTACACAGCAGGTCTATAATACCTGCTGTTACACAGCTTGGGTATAATACCCCCGCTTACATTGCTCCAGTATAATACCTCTTGTTACACAGGTCCTGTATAATACCCCCTGTTACACAGTTCCTGTATAATACCCCCTGTTACACAGCTCCATTATAATACCTCCTGTTACACAGCTCCTGTATAATAACCCCTGTTACACAGCTCCAGTATAATACTTCCTGTTGCACAGGTCCTGTATAATACCCCCTGTTACACAACTCCTGCATAATATCTCCTGTTACACAGCTCCTGTATAATACCCCCTGTTACACAGTTCCTGTAGAATACCTCCTGTTACACAGCTCCTGTATAATACCCCCTGTTACACAGCTCCTGTATAATATCTCCTGTTACACAGCTCCTGTACAATACCCCCTGTTACACAGCTCTTGTATAATACCCCCTGTTACACAGCTACTGTATAATACCCCCTTTTACACAGCTCTTGTATAATATCTCCTGTTACACAGTTCCTGTAGAATACCTCCTGTTACACAGCTCCTGTATAATACCCCCTGTTACACAGCTCCTGTATAATATCTCCTGTTACACAGCTCCTGTATAATACCCCCTGTTACACAGTTCCTGTAGAATACCTCCTGTTACACAGCTCCTGTATAATACCCCCTGTTACACAGCTCCTGTATAATATCTCCTGTTACATAGCTCCTGTATAATACCCCCTGTTACACAGATCGTGTATATTACCCCCTGTAACACAGCTCCTGTATAATACCCCCTGTTACACAGCTCAGGTATAATACCCCATGTTACACAGCTCCTGTATAATACACCCTGTTACACAGCTCCAGTAAAATACCCACTGTTACACAGCCCCTGTATAATACCCCCTGTTACACATCTACTGTATAATAACCCCTGTTACACAGCTCCTGTATGATACAACTTGTGATACAGCTCCGGTATAATACCTCCTGTTACACAGCTCCGGTATAATACCCCCTGTTACACAGCTCCTGTATAATACCTCCTGTTACACAGCTCCAGTATAATACCTCCTGTTACACAGCTCCTGTATAATACCCCCTGTCACACAGCTCCTCTATAATACCCCCTGTTACACAGCTCCTGTATAATACCTCCTGTTACACAGCTCCAGTATAATACCTCCTGTTACACAGCTACTGTATAATACCCCTGTTACTCAGCACCTCTATAATACTCCCTGTTACAGAGCTCCTGTATAATACCCCCTGTTACACAACTCCTGTAAAATACCACCTGTTACACAGCTCCAGTATAATACCCCCTGTTACACAGCTCCTGTATAATTCCTCCTGTTACACAGCTCCTGTATAATACCTCCTGTTACACAGCTCCTTTATAATACCTCCTGTTACACAGCTCCTGTATAATACCCCCTGTTACACAGCTCCAGTATAATACCCCCTGTTACACAGCTCCTGTATAATACACCCTGTTACACAGCTCCTCTATAATACCCCCTATTACACAGCTCCTGTATAATACCTCCTGTTACACAGCAGCTGCATAATACCTCATGTTACACAGCTTCTGTATAATACCCCCTCTTACACAGCAGCTGTATAATACCTCCTGTTACACAGCTCCTGTATAATACCAGCTGTTAAACAGCTCCAGTATAATACCTCCTGTTACACAGGTCCTGTATAATACCCCCTGTTACACAGCTCCTGTATAATATCTCCTGTTACACAGCTCCTGTATAATAACCCCTGTTACACAGTTCCTGTAGAATTCCTCCTGTAACACTGCTCCTGTTTAATACCCCCTATTACACAGCTCCTGTATAATATCACCTGTAACATAGCACCTGTATAATACCCCCTGTTACACAGCTCTTGTATAATACCCGCTGTTACACAGCTCCAGTATAATACCCCTTGTGATACAGCTCCTGTATAATACCTCCTAGTACACAGCTCCTTTATAATACACCCTGTTACACAGCTCCTGTATAATACCCCCTGTTACACAGCTCCTGTATAATACCCCCTGTTACACAGCTCCTGTATAATACCTCCTGTTACACAGGTCCTGTATAATACCCCCTTGTTACACAGCTCCTGTATAATATCTCCTGTTACACAGATCCTGTATAATACCCCCTGTTACACAATTCCTGTAGAATTCCTCCTGTTACACTGCTCCTGTATAATACCCCCTGTTACACAGCTCCAGTATAATATCTCCTGTTACATAGATACTGTATAATATCCCCTGTTACACAGCTCTTGTATAATACCCCATGTTACACAGCTCCAGTATAATACCCCTTGAGATACCGCTCCTGTATAATACCCCCTCTTAAGGTCCTCCTGTATAATACCCCCTGTTGCACAGCAGGTCTATAATACCTGGTGTTACACAGCTTGGGTATAATACCCCCGCTTACACAGCTCCAGTATAATACCTCTTGTTACACAGGTCCTGTATAATACCCCCTGTTACACAGTTCCTGTATAATACCTCCTGTTACACAGCTCCATTATAATACCTCCTGTTACACAGGTCCTGTATAATACCCCCAGTTACAAAGTTCCTGTATACTACCTCCTGTTACACAGCTCCTGTATAATACCCCCTGTGATACAGCTCCTGTATAATACCCCCTCTTACACAGCTCCTGTATAATACCCCCTGTTACACAGCTCCTGTATAATACCCCCACTTACATAGCAGCTGATTAATACCCCCTCTTACACAGCTCCTGTATAATACCTCCTGTTACACAGCTCCTGTATAATAACCCCTGTTACACAGCTCCAGTATAATACTTCCTGTTGCACAGGTCCTGTATAATACCCCCTGTTACACAGCTCCTGTATAATATCTCCTGTTATACAGATCCTGTATAATACCCCCTGTTACACAGCTCTTGTATAATCCCCCATGTTACACAGCTCCAGTATAATAACCCTTGAGATACAGCTCCTGTATAATACCTCCTAGTACACAGCTCCTTTATAAAACCCCCTGTTACACAGCTCCTGTATAATACCCCCTGTTACATAGCTCCTGTATAATACCTCCTGTTACACAGCTCCTGTATAATACCTCCTGTTACACAGCTCCTCTATAATACCCCCTGTTACACAGCTCCTGTATAATACGTCCTAGTACACAGCTCCATTATAATACCCCCTGTTACACAGCTCCTGTATAATACCCCCTGTTACGCAGCTCATGTATAATACCAACTGTTACACAGCTCCTGTGTAATACCCACTGTTACACAGCTCCTGTATCATACCCCCTGTGATACAGCTCCTGTATAATAACCCCTGTGATACAGCTCCTGTCTATTACCCACTGTTACACAGCTCCTGTATAATACCCCCTGTTACACAGCTCCTGTATAATACCCCCTCTTACAGAGCTCCTGTATAATACCCCCTGTTACACAGCAGGTCTATAATACCTGCTGTTACACAGCTTGGGTATAATACCCCCTCTTACACTGCTCCAGTATAATACCTCTTGTTACACAGGTCCTGTATAATACCCCCTGTTACACAGTTCCTGTATAATACCCCCTGTTACACAGCTCCATTATAATACCTCCTGTTACACAGTTCCTGTATAATAACCCCTGTTACACAGCTCCAGTATAATACTTCCTGTTGCTCAGGTCCTGTATAATACCCCCTGTTACACAGCTCCTGTATAATATCTCCTGTTACACAGCTCCTGTATAATACCCCCTGTTACACAGTTCCTGTAGAATACCTCCTGTTACACAGCTCCTGTATAATACCCCCTGTTACACAGCTCCTGTATAATATCTCCTGTTACACAGCTCCTGTATAATACCCCCTGTTACACAGCTCTTGTATAATACCCCCTGTTACACAGCTACTGTATAATACCCCCTTTTACACAGCTCTTGTATAATATCTCCTGTTACACAGTTCCTGTAGAATACCTCCTGTTACACAGCTCCTGTATAATACCCCCTGTTACACAGCTCCTGTATAATATCTCCTGTTACACAGCTCCTGTATAATACCCCCTGTTACACAGTTCCTGTAGAATACCTCCTGTTACACAGCTCCTGTATAATACCCCCTGTTACACAGCTCCTGTATAATAGCTCCTGTTACACAGCTCCTGTATAATACCCCCTGTTACACAGCTCTTGTATAATACCCCCTGTTACACAGCTCCAGTATAATACCCCCTGATACACAGCTCCTGTATATTACCCACTGTGATACAGCTCCCATATAATACTTCCTGATACATAGCTCCTGTATAATACCCCCTATTACATAGCTCCTGTATAATACCCCCTGTTACACAGATCGTGTATATTACCCCCTGTAACACAGCTCCTGTATAATACCCCCTGTTACACAGCTCAGGTATAATACCCCATGTTACACAGCTCCTGTATAATACACCCTGTTACACAGCTCCAGTAAAATACCCACTGTTACACAGCTCCTGTATAATACCCCCTGTTACACATCTACTGTATAATAACCCCTGTTACACAGCTCCTGTATAATACAACTTGTGATACAGCTCCGGTATAATACCTCCTGTTACACAGCTCCGGTATAATACCCCCTGTTACACAGCTCCTGTATAATACCTCCTGTTACACAGCTCCAGTATAATACCTCCTGTTACACAGCTCCTGTATAATACCCCCTGTCACACAGCTCCTCTATAATACCCCCTGTTACACAGCTCCTGTATAATACCTCCTGTTACACAGCTCCAGTATAATACCTCCTGTTACACAGCTACTGTATAATACCCCTGTTACTCAGCACCTCTATAATACTCCATGTTACAGAGCTCCTGTATAATACCCCCTGTTACACAACTCCTGTAAAATATCACCTGTTACACAGCTCCAGTATAATACCCCCTGTTACACAGCTCCTGTATAATTCCTCCTGTTACACAGCTCCTGTATAATACCTCCTGTTACACAGCTCCTTTATAATACCTCCTGTTACACAGCTCCTGTATAATACCCCCTGTTACACAGCTCCAGTATAATACCCCCTGTTACACAGCTCCTGTATAATACACCCTGTTACACAGCTCCTCTATAATACCCCCTGTTACACAGCTCCTGTATAATACCCCCTGTTACACAGCAGCTGCATAATACCTCCTGTTACACAGCTTCTGTATAATACCCCCTCTTACACAGCAGCTGTATAATACCTCCTGTTACACAGCTCCTGTATAATACCAGCTGTTAAACAGCTCCAGTATAATACCTCCTGTTACACAGGTCCTGTATAATACCCCCTGTTACACAGCTCCTGTATAATATCTCCTGTTACACAGCTCCTGTATAATACCCCCTGTTACACAGTTCCTGTAGAATTCCTCCTGTTACACTGCTCCTGTTTAATACCCCCTGTTACACAGCTCCTGTATAATATCACCTGTAACATAGCACCTGTATAATACCCCCTGTTACACAGCTCTTGTATAATACCCGCTGTTACAGAGCTCCAGTATAATACCCCATTTGATACAGCTCCTGTATAATACCTCCTAGTACACAGCTCCTTTATAATACACCCTGTTACACAGCTCCTGTATAATACCCCCTGTTACACAGCTCCTGTATAATACCCCCTGTTACACAGCTCCTGTATAATACCTCCTGTTACACAGGTCCTGTATAATACCCCCTTGTTACACAGCTCCTGTATAATATCTCCTGTTACACAGATCCTGTATAATACCCCCTGTTACACAATTCCTGTAGAATTCCTCCTGTTACACTGCTCCTGTATAATACCGCCTGTTACACAGCTCCTGTATAATATCTCCTGTTACATAGATCCTGTATAATATCCCCTGTTACACAGCTCTTGTATAATACCCCATGTTACACAGCTCCAGTATAATACCCCTTGAGATACAGCTCCTGTATAATACCCCCTCTTAAAGACCTCCTGTATAATACCCCCTGTTGCACAGCAGGTCTATAATACCTGCTGTTACACAGCTTGGGTATAATACCCCCGCTTACATAGCTCCAGTATAATACCTCTTGTTACACAGGTCCTGTATAATACCCCCTGTTACACAGTTCCTGTATAATACCCCCTGTTACACAGCTCCATTATAATACCTCCTGTTACACAGGTTCTGTATAATACCCCCAGTTACAAAGTTCCTGTATACTACCTCCTGTTATACAGCTCCTGTATAATACCCTCTGTGATACAGCTCCTGTATAATACCCCCTCTTACACAGCTCCTGTATAATACCCACTGTTACACAGCTCCTGTATAATACCCCAACTTACACAGCAGCTGATTAATACCCCCTCTTACACAGCTCCTGTATAATACCTCCTGTTACACAGCTCCTGTATAATAACCCCTGTTACACAGCTCCAGTATAATACTTCCTGTTGCACAGGTCCTGTATAATACCCCCTGTTACACAGCTCCTGTATAATATCTCCTGTTACACAGCTCCTGTATAATACCCCCTGTTACACAGTTCCTTTAGAATACCTCCTGTTACACAGCTCCTGTATAATACCCCCTGTTACACAGCTCCTGTATAATATCTCCTGTTACACAGCTCCTGTATAATACCCCCTGATACACAGCTCCTGTATATTACCCACTGTGATACAGCTCCCGTATAATACTTCCTGATACACAGCTCCTGTATAATACCCCCTATTACATTGCTCCTGTATAATACAACTTTTACACAGCTCCGGTATAATACCCCCTGTTACACAGCTCCTGTATAATACCTCCTGTTGCACAGCTCCAGTATAATACCTCCTGTTACACAGCTCCTGTATAATACCCCCTGTCACACAGCTCCTCTATAATACCCCCCGTTACACAGCTCCTGTATAATACCACTTGTTACACAGCTCCAGTATAATACCTCCTGTTACACAGCTACTGTATAATACCCCTGTTACTCAGCACCTCTATAATACTCCCTGTTACAGAGCTCCTGTATAATACCCCCTGTTACACAGCTCTTGTATAATACCCCCTGTTACACAGCTCCAGTATAATACCCCCTGATACACAGCTCCTGTATATTACCCACTGTGATACAACTCCCGTATAATACTTCCTGATACATAGCTCCTGTATAATACCCCCTATTACATAGCTCCTGCATAATACCCCCTGTTACACAGATCGTGTATATTACCCCTTGTAACACAGCTCCTGTATAATACCCCCTGTTACACAGCTCAGGTATAATACCCCATGTTACACAGCTCCTGTATAATACACCCTGTTACACAGCTCCAGTAAAATACCCACT
The DNA here is from genome assembly GCF_964194155.1 of Cetorhinus maximus. Lineage (NCBI taxonomy): Eukaryota > Metazoa > Chordata > Chondrichthyes > Lamniformes > Cetorhinidae > Cetorhinus > Cetorhinus maximus. The sequence goes on along the minus strand of NC_135911.1, from coordinate 934,244 downwards.
GTTACACAGCTCCTGTATAATACCCCCTGTTACACATCTACTGTATAATAACCCCTGTTACACAGCTCCTGTATAATACAACTTGTGATACAGCTCCGGTATAATACCTCCTGTTACACAGCTCCGGTATAATACCCCCTGTTACACAGCTCCTGTATAATACCTCCTGTTACACAGCTCCAGTATAATACCTCCTGTTACACAGCTCCTGTATAATACCCCCTGTCACACAGCTCCTCTATAATACCCCCTGTTACACAGCTCCTGTATAATACCTCCTGTTACACAGCTCCAGTATAATACCTCCTGTTACACAGCTACTGTATAATACCCCTGTTACTCAGCACCTCTATAATACTCCCTGTTACAGAGCTCCTGTATAATACCCCCTGTTACACAACTCCTGTAAAATACCACCTGTTACACAGCTCCAGTATAATACCCCCTGTTACACAGCTCCTGTATAATTCCCCCTGTTACACAGCTCCGGTATAATACCTCCTGTTACACAGCTCCTTTATAATACCTCCTGTTACACAGCTCCTGTATAATACCCCCTGTTACACAGCTCCAGTATAATACCCCCTGTTACACAGCTCCTGTATAATACACCCTGTTACACAGCAGCTGCATAATACCTCCTGTTACACAGCTTCTGTATAATACCCCCTCTTACACAGCTCCTGTATAATATCCACTGTTACACAGATCCTGTATAATATCTCCTGTTACACAGCAGCTGTATAATACCTCCTGTTACACAGCTCCTGTATAATACCAGCTGTTAAACAGCTCCAGTATAATACCTCCTGTTACACAGGTCCTGTATAATACCCCCTGTTACACAGCTCCTGTATAATATCTCCTGTTACACAGCTCCTGTATAATACCCCCTGTTACACAGTTCCTGTAGAATTCCTCCTGTTACACTGCTCCTGTATAATACCCCCTGTTACACAGCTCCTGTATAATATTACCTGTAACATAGCTCCTGTATAATACCCCCTGTTACACAGCTCTTGTATAATACCCGCTGTTACACAGCTCCAGTATAATACCCCTTGTGATACAGCTCCTGTATAATACCTCCTAGTACACAGCTCCTGTATAATACCCCCTGTTACACAGCTCCTGAATAATACCTCCTGATACACAGGTCCTGTATAATACCCCCTTGTTACACAGCTCCTGTATAATATCTCCTGTTACACAGATCCTGTATAATACCCCCTGTTACACAATTCCTGTAGAATTCCTCCTGTTACACTGCTCCTGTATAATACCCCCTGTTACACAGCTCCTGTATAATATCTCCTGTTACATAGATCCTGTATAATATCCCCTGTTACACAGCTCTTGTATAATACTCCATGTTACACAGCTCCAGTATAATACCCCTTGATATACAGCTCCTGTATAATACCCCCTCTTAAAGACCTCCTGTATAATACCCCCTGTTCTACAGCAGGTCTATAATACCTGCTGTTACACAGCTTGGGTATAATGCCCCCGCTTACACAGCTCCAGTATAATACCTCTTGTTACACAGGTCCTGTATAATACCCCCTGTTACACAGTTCCTGTATAATACCCCCTGTTACACAGCTCCATTATAATACCTCCTGTTACACAGGTCCTGTATAATACCCCCAGTTACAAAGTTCCTGTATACTACCTCCTGTTACACAGCTCCTGTATAATACCCCCTGTGATACAGCTCCTGTATAATACCCCTTCTTACACAGCTCCTGTATAATACCCCCTGTTACACAGCTCCTGTATAATACCCCCACTTACACAGCAGCTTATTAATACCCCCTCTTACACAGCTCCTGTATAATACCTCCTGTTACACAGCTCCTGTATAATAACCCCTGTTACACAGCTCCAGTATAATACTTCCTGTTGCACAGGTCCTGTATAATACCCCCTGTTACACAGCTCCTGTATAATATCTCCTGTTACACTGCTCCTGTATAATACCCCCTGTTACACAGTTCCTGTAGAATACCTCCTGTTACACAGCTCCTGTATAATACCCCCTGTTACACAGCTCCTGTATAATATCTCCTGTTACACAGCTCCTGTATAATACCCCCTGTTACACAGCTCTTGTATAATACCCCCTGTTACACAGCTCCAGTATAATACCCCCTGATACACAGCTCCTGTATATTACCCACTGTGATACAGCTCCCGTATAATACTTCCTGATACACAGCTCCTGTATAATACCCCCTATTACATAGCTCCTGTATAATACCACCTGTTACACAGCTCGTGTATATTACCCCCTGTAACACAGCTCCTGTATAATACCCCCTGTTACACAGCTCAGGTATAATACCCCATGTTGCACAGCTCCTGTATAATACACCCTGTTACACAGCTCCAGTAAAATACCCACTGTTACACAGCTCCTGTATAATACCCCCTGTTACACATCTACTGTATAATAAGCCCTGTTACACAGCTCCTGTATAATACAACTTGTGATACAGCTCCTGCATAATACCTCCTGTTACACAGCTCCAGTATAATACCTCCTGTTACACCGCTCCTGTATAATACCCCCTGTCACACAGCTCCTCTATAATACCCCCTGTTACACAGCTCATGTATAATACCTCCTGTTACACAGCTCCAGTATAATACCTCCTGTTAGACAGCTACTGTATAATACCCCTGTTACTCAGCACCTCTATAATACTCCCTGTTACAGAGCTCCTGTATAATACCCCCTGTTACACAACTCCTGTAAAATACCACCTGTTACACAGCTCCAGTATAATACCCTCTGATACACAGCTCCTGTATAATTCCCCCTGTTACACAGCTCCTGTATAATACCTCCTGTTACACAGCTCCTTTATAATACCTCCTGTTACACAGCTCCTGTATAATACCCCCTGTTACACAGCTGCAGTATAACACCCCCTGTTACAAATCTCCTGTATAATAACCCCTGTTACACAGTTCCTGTATAATACCCCCAATTACAAAGCTCCTGTGTAATACCCCCTGTTACACAACTCCTGCATAATACCCACTGTGATACAGCTCCAAGATATTACCCACTGTGATACAGCTCCTGTATAATACCCTCTGTTACACAGCTCCTGTATAATACTTCCTGTTACACAGCTCTTGTATAATACCCCCTGTTACACAGCTCCTGTATAATACTTCCTGTTACACAGCACCTGTATAATACCCCCTGTTACACAGCTCCTGTATAATACCCCCTATTACACAGCTCCTGTATAATGCCCCCTGTTACACAGCTCCTGTATAATACCCCCTGTTACACAGCTCCTGTATAATACCACATGTCACACAGCTCCTTTATAATATCCCCTGTTACACAGCTCCTGTATAATACCCCCTGTTACACTGCTCCTGTATAATACCCCCTGTTACACAGCTCCAGTATAATACCTCCTGTTACATAGCTCCTGAATAATACCCCCTGGTACACAGCTGCTGTATAATACCCTCTTTTAGACAGCTCCTGTATAATACCCCATGTCACACAGCTCCTTTATAATACCCCCTGTTACACAGCTCCTGTATAATACCCCGTTAGAATGCTCCTGTATATTACGCCCTGTTACACAACTCCTGTATATTACGCACTGTGATACAGCTCCCGTATAATACCCAAAGTTACACAGCTCCTGTATAATACCCACTGATACACAGCTCCTGTATCATACCCCCTGTTACACAGCTCCAGTATAATACCCCCTGTAACACTGCTCCTGTATGATACCCCCTGTTACACAGCTCCTGTACAATACCTCCTGTTACAAAGCTCCTGAATAATACCCCCTGGTACACAGCTCCTGTATAATACTTCCTGTTACACAGCTCCTGTATAATACCCCCTGTTACACAGATCCTGTATAATACCCCCTGTTACACAGCTCCTGTATAATACCCCCTGTTACACAGCTCCTGTATAATACCCCCTGTTACACAGCTCCTGTATAACACCCCCTCTTACACAGCTCCTGTATAATACCTCCTGTTACACTGCTCTAGTATATTACCCCCTGTGATACAGCTCCTGTATAATAACCCCTGTTACACAGCTCCTGTATAATACCCACTGTTACACAACTCCTGTATAATACCTCCTGTTACACAGCTCCTCTATAATGCACCCTGTTACACAGCTCCGGTATAATTCCTCCAGTTACACAGATCCTCTATAATAGCCCCTGTTACACAGCTCGTGTATAATACCCCCTGTTACACAGCTCGTGTGTAATACCCCTTGTTACACAGCTCCTGTATCATACCCCCTGTTACACAGCTCCTGTATAATACCTCATGTTACACAGCTCCTGTATAATACCTCCTGTTACACAGCTCCTGTGTAATACCCCCTGTTACACAGCTCCTGTATAATAGCCCCTGTTACACAGCTCCTGTATAATACCCACTGTTACACAGCTCCTGTATAATACCTCCTGTTACACAGCTCCTGTGTAATACCCCCTGTTACACAGCTCATGTATAATACCCACTGTTACACAGCTCTTGTATAATACCCCCTGTTACATAGCTCCTGTATAATACCCCATGTTACACAGCTCCTGTATAATAACCCCGTTACACAGCACCTGTATAATACCCTCTGTTACACAGCTCCAGTATAATACCTCCTGTTACACAGCTCCTGTATAATACCCCCTGTTACACAGCTCCTGTATAATACCCTCTGTTACACAGCTCCTGTACAATACCTCCTGTTACACAGCTCCTGTATAATACCCTCTGTTACACAGCTCCTGTATAATACCTCCTGTTACTCATCTCCTCTATAATACCCCCTGTTACACAGCTGCTGTATAATACCTCCTGTTACACAGCTCCTCTATAATACCCCCTGTTACACAGCTCCTGTATAATACCCCCTGTTTCACAGCTCCAGTTTAATACCCACTGTTACACAGCTCCTGTATAATACCTCCTGTTACACAGCTCCTGTGTAATAACCCTTGTTACACAGCTCCTGTATAATACCCCCTGTTAAACAGATCCTGTATAATACCTCCTGTTACACAGCTCCTGTATAATACCTCCTTTTACACAGCTCCTGTTTAATACCCACTGTTACACAGCTCCTGTATAATAAACACTGTTACACAGCTCCTGTATAATACCCACTGTTACACAGCTCCTGTATAATACCCCCTGTTACACAGCTCCTCTGTAATACCCCCTGTTACACAGCTCCTGTATAATACCCACTGTTACACAGCTCCTGTATAATACCCCCTGTTACATAGCTCATGTATAATAACCCCTGTTACACAGCTCCTGTATAATACCCTCTGTTACAAAGCTCCTGTATAATACCTCCTGTTACACAGCTCCTGTATAATGCCCCCTGTTACACATCTCCTGTATAATACCCTCTGTTGCACAGCTCCTGTACAATACCTCCTGTTACACAGCTTCTGTATAATACCCTCTGTTACACAGCTGGTGTATAATACCTCCTGTTACACAGTTCCTGTATAATACCTCCTGTTACACAGCTCCTGTATAATACCCCCTGTTACACAGCTCCAGTACAATACCCCCTGTTACACAGCTCCTGTATAATACCTCCGGTTACACAGCTCCTGTATAATACCTCCTGTTAGACTGCTCCTGTGTAATACCCCCTGCTACACAGCTCCTGTATAATACCTCCAGTTATACAGCTCTTATATAATACCTCTTGTTACACAGCTCCTGTATAATACCCCCTGTTACATAGCTCCTGTATAATACACCATGTTACTCAGCTCCTGTATAATAACCCCTGTTACACAGCTCCTGTATAATACCCTCTGTTACACAGCTCCTGTATAATACCCCCTGTTACACAGCTCCTGTGTAATACCCCCTGTTACACATCTACTGTATAATAAGCCCTGTTACACAGCTCCTGTATAATACAACTTGTGATACAGCTCCTGTATAATATCTCCTGTTACACAGCTCCGGTATAATACCCCCTGTTACACAGCTCCTGTATAATACCTCCTGTTACACAGCTCCAGTATAATACCTCCTGTTACACAGCCCCTGTATAATACCCCCTGTCACACAGCTCCTCTATAATACCCCCTGTTACACAGCTCCTGTATAATACCTCCTGTTACACAGCTCCAGTATAATACCTCCTGTTACACAGCTACTGTATAATACCCCTGTTACTCAGCACCTCTATAATACTCCCTGTTACAGAGCTCCTGTATAATACCCCCTGTTACACAACTCCTGTAAAATACCACCTGTTACACAGCTCCAGTATAATACCCTCTGTTACACAGCTCCTGTATAATACCTCCTGTTACACAGCTCCTTTATAATACCTCCTGTTACACAGCTCCTGTATAATACCCCCAGTTACACAGCTGCAGTATAACACCCCCTGTTACAAAGCTCCTGTATAATACCCCCTGTTACACAGTTCCTGTATAATACCCCCAATTACAAAGCTCCTGTGTAATACCCCCTGTTACACAACTCCTGCATAATACCCACTGTGATACAGCTCCAAGATATTACCCACTGTGATACAGCTCCTGTATAATACCCTCTGTTACACAGCTCCTGTATAATACTTCCTGTTACACAGCTCCTGTATAATACCCCCTGTTACACAGCTCCTGTATATACTTCCTATTACACAGCTCCTGTGTAATACCCCCTGTTACACAGCTCCTGTATAATACCCTCTGTTACACAGCTCCTTTATAATACCTCCTGTTACACAGCTCCTGTATAATGCCCCCTGTTACACAGCTCCTGTATAATACCCTCTGTTACACAGCTCCTGTATAATACCTCCTGTTACACAGCTCCTGTATAATACCCTCTGTTACACAGCTCCTGTATAATACCTCCTGTTACACATCTCCTCTATAATACCCCCTGTTACACAGCTCCTGTATAATACCTCCTGTTACACAGCTCCTCTATAATACCCCCTGTTACACAGCTCCTGTATAATACCCCCTGTTACACAGCTCCAGTTTAATACCCGCTGTTACACAGCTCCTGTATAATACCTCCTGTTACACAGCTCCTGTGTAATAAACCTTGTTACACAGCTCCTGTATAATACCCCCTGTTAAACAGCTCCTGTATAATACCTCCTGTTACACAGCTCCTGTATAATACCTCCTTTTACAGAGCTCCTGTGTAATACCCCCTGTTACACAGCTCCTGTATAATAAACCCTGTTACACAGCTCCTGTATAATACCCACTGTTACACAGCTCCTGTATAATACCCCCTGTTACACAGCTCCTCTGTAATACCCCCTGCTACACAGCTCCTGTATAATACCCACTGTTACACAGCTCCTGTATAATACCCCCTGTTACATAGCTCATGTATAATAACCCCTGTTACGCAGCTCCTGTATAATACCCTCTGTTACACAGCTCCTGTATAATACCTCCTGTTACACAGCTCCTGTATAATGCCCCCTGTTACGCAGCTCCTGTATAATACCCTCTGTTGCACAGCTCCTGTACAATACCTCCTATTACACAGCTCCTGTATAATACCCTCTGTTACACAGCTGGTGTATAATACCTCCTGTTACACAGTTCCTGTATAATACCTCCTGTTACACAGCTCCTGTATAATACCCCCTGTTACACAGCTCCAGTACAATACCCCCTGTTACACAGCTCCTGTAAAAAACCTCCGGTTACACAGCTCCTGTATAATACCTCCTGTTACATTGCTCCTGTGTAATACCCCCTGCTACACAGCTCCTGTATAATACCTCCAGTTACACAGCTCTTATATAATACCTCTTGTTACACAGCTCCTGTATAATACCCCCTGTTACATAGCTCCTGTATAATACACCATGTTACTCAGCTCCTGTATAATAACCCCTGTTACACAGCTCCTGTATAATACCCCCTGTTACACAGCTCCTGTGTAATACCCCCTGTTACACAGCTCCTGTATTATACCCACTGTTACACAGCTCCTGTATAATACCCCCTGTTACATAGCTCATGTATAATAACCCCTGTTACACAGCTCCTGTATAATACCCTCTGTAACACAGCTCCTGTATAATACCTCCTGTTACACAGCTCCTGTATAATGCCCCCTGTTACACAGCTCCTGTATAATACCCTCTGTTGCACAGCTCCTGTACAATACCTCCTGTTACACAGCTCCTGTATAATACCCTCTGTTACACAGCTGGTGTATAATACCTCCTGTTACACAGTTCCTGTATAATACCTCCTGTTACACAGCTCCTGTATAATACCCCCTGTTACACAGCTCCAGTACAATACCCCCTGTTACACAGCTCCTGTATAATACCTCCTGTTACACAGCTCCTGTATAATACCTCCTGTTACACTGCTCCTGTGTAATACCCCCTGCTACACAGCTCCTGTATAATACCCCCTGTTACATAGCTCCTGTATAATACACCATGTTACTCAGCTCCTGTATAATAACCCCTGTTACACAGCTCCTGTATAATACCCTCTGTTACACAGCTCCTGTATAATATCTCCTGTTACACAGCTCCTGTATAATACCCCCTGTTACACAGCTCCTGTATAATACCCTCTGTTACACAGCTCCTGTATAATACCTCCTGTTACACAGCTCCTGTATAATACCCTCTGTTACACAGCTCCTGTATAATCCCTCCTGTTACACAGTTCCTGTATAATACCTCCTGTTACACAGCTCCTGTATAATACCCCCTGTTAGTCAGCTCCAGTACAATAACCCCTGTTACACAGCTCCTGTATAATTCCTCCTGTTACACAGCTCCTGTATAATACCTCCTGTTACACAGCTCCAGTATAATACCCCCTGCTACACAGCTCCTCTATAATACCTCCTGTTACACAGCTCCTATATAATACCTCCTGTTACACAGCTCCTGTATGATACCCTCTGTTACACAGCTCCTGTATAATACACCATGTTACACAGCTGCTGTATTTTAACCCCTGTTACGCAGCTCCTGTATAATACCCTCTGTTACACAGCTCCTGTATAATGCCCCCTGTTACACATCTCCTGTATAATACCCTCTGTTGCACAGCTCCTGTACAATACCTCCTGTTACACAGCTCCTGTATAATACCCTCTGTTACACAGCTGGTGTATAATACCTCCTGTTACACAGTTCCTGTATAATACCTCCTGTTACACAGCTCCTGTATAATACCCCCTGTTACACAGCTCCAGTACAATACCCCCTGTTACACAGCTCCTGTATAATACCTCCGGTTACACAGCTCCTGTATAATACCTCCTGTTAGACTGCTCCTGTGTAATACCCCCTGCTACACAGCTCCTGTATAATACCTCCAGTTATACAGCTCTTATATAATACCTCTTGTTACACAGCTCCTGTATAATACCCCCTGTTACATAGCTCCTGTATAATACACCATGTTACTCAGCTCCTGTATAATAACCCCTGTTACACAGCTCCTGTATAATACCCTCTGTTACACAGCTCCTGTATAATACCCCCTGTTACACAGCTCCTGTGTAATACCCCCTGTTACACATCTACTGTATAATAAGCCCTGTTACACAGCTCCTGTATAATACAACTTGTGATACAGCTCCTGTATAATATCTCCTGTTACACAGCTCCGGTATAATACCCCCTGTTACACAGCTCCTGTATAATACCTCCTGTTACACAGCTCCAGTATAATACCTCCTGTTACACAGCCCCTGTATAATACCCCCTGTCACACAGCTCCTCTATAATACCCCCTGTTACACAGCTCCTGTATAATACCTCCTGTTACACAGCTCCAGTATAATACCTCCTGTTACACAGCTACTGTATAATACCCCTGTTACTCAGCACCTCTATAATACTCCCTGTTACAGAGCTCCTGTATAATACCCCCTGTTACACAACTCCTGTAAAATACCACCTGTTACACAGCTCCAGTATAATACCCTCTGTTACACAGCTCCTGTATAATACCTCCTGTTACACAGCTCCTTTATAATACCTCCTGTTACACAGCTCCTGTATAATACCCCCAGTTACACAGCTGCAGCATAACACCCCCTGTTACAAAGCTCCTGTATAATACCCCCTGTTACACAGTTCCTGTATAATACCCCCAATTACAAAGCTCCTGTGTAATACCCCCTGTTACACAACTCCTGCATAATACCCACTGTGATACAGCTCCAAGATATTACCCACTGTGATACAGCTCCTGTATAATACCCTCTGTTACACAGCTCCTGTATAATACTTCCTGTTACACAGCTCCTGTATAATACCCCCTGTTACACAGCTCCTGTATATACTTCCTGTTACACAGCTCCTGTGTAATACCCCCTGTTACACAGCTCCTGTATAATACCCTCTGTTACACAGCTCCTTTATAATACCTCCTGTTACACAGCTCCTGTATAATGCCCCCTGTTACACAGCTCCTGTATAATACCCTCTGTTACACAGCTCCTGTATAATACCTCCTGTTACACAGCTCCTGTATAATACCCTCTGTTACACAGCTCCTGTATAATACCTCCTGTTACACATCTCCTCTATAATACCCCCTGTTACACAGCTCCTGTATAATACCTCCTGTTACACAGCTCCTCTATAATACCCCCTGTTACACAGCTCCTGTATAATACCCCCTGTTACACAGCTCCAGTTTAATACCCGCTGTTACACAGCTCCTGTATAATACCTCCTGTTACACAGCTCCTGTGTAATAAACCTTGTTACACAGCTCCTGTATAATACCCCCTGTTAAACAGCTCCTGTATAATACCTCCTGTTACACAGCTCCTGTATAATACCTCCTTTTACACAGCTCCTGTGTAATACCCCCTGTTACACAGCTCCTGTATAATAAACCCTGTTACACAGCTCCTGTATAATACCCACTGTTACACAGCTCCTGTATAATACCCCCTGTTACACAGCTCCTCTGTAATACCCCCTGCTACACAGCTCCTGTATAATACCCACTGTTACACAGCTCCTGTATAATACCCCCTGTTACATAGCTCATGTATAATAACCCCTGTTACGCAGCTCCTGTATAATACCCTCTGTTACACAGCTCCTGTATAATACCTCCTGTTACACAGCTCCTGTATAATGCCCCCTGTTACGCAGCTCCTGTATAATACCCTCTGTTGCACAGCTCCTGTACAATACCTCCTATTACACAGCTCCTGTATAATACCCTCTGTTACACAGCTGGTGTATAATACCTCCTGTTACACAGTTCCTGTATAATACCTCCTGTTACACAGCTCCTGTATAATACCCCCTGTTACACAGCTCCAGTACAATACCCCCTGTTACACAGCTCCTGTAAAAAACCTCCGGTTACACAGCTCCTGTATAATACCTCCTGTTACATTGCTCCTGTGTAATACCCCCTGCTACACAGCTCCTGTATAATACCTCCAGTTACACAGCTCTTATATAATACCTCTTGTTACACAGCTCCTGTATAATACCCCCTGTTACATAGCTCCTGTATAATACACCATGTTACTCAGCTCCTGTATAATAACCCCTGTTACACAGCTCCTGTATAATACCCCCTGTTACACAGCTCCTGTGTAATACCCCCTGTTACACAGCTCCTGTATTATACCCACTGTTACACAGCTCCTGTATAATACCCCCTGTTACATAGCTCATGTATAATAACCCCTGTTACACAGCTCCTGTATAATACCCTCTGTAACACAGCTCCTGTATAATACCTCCTGTTACACAGCTCCTGTATAATGCCCCCTGTTACACAGCTCCTGTATAATACCCTCTGTTGCACAGCTCCTGTACAATACCTCCTGTTACACAGCTCCTGTATAATACCCTCTGTTACACAGCTGGTGTATAATACCTCCTGTTACACAGTTCCTGTATAATACCTCCTGTTACACAGCTCCTGTATAATACCCCCTGTTACACAGCTCCAGTACAATACCCCCTGTTACACAGCTCCTGTATAATACCTCCTGTTACACAGCTCCTGTATAATACCTCCTGTTACACTGCTCCTGTGTAATACCCCCTGCTACACAGCTCCTGTATAATACCCCCTGTTACATAGCTCCTGTATAATACACCATGTTACTCAGCTCCTGTATAATAACCCCTGTTACACAGCTCCTGTATAATACCCTCTGTTACACAGCTCCTGTATAATATCTCCTGTTACACAGCTCCTGTATAATACCCCCTGTTACACAGCTCCTGTATAATACCCTCTGTTACACAGCTCCTGTATAATACCTCCTGTTACACAGCTCCTGTATAATACCCTCTGTTACACAGCTCCTGTATAATCCCTCCTGTTACACAGTTCCTGTATAATACCTCCTGTTACACAGCTCCTGTATAATACCCCCTGTTAGTCAGCTCCAGTACAATAACCCCTGTTACACAGCTCCTGTATAATTCCTCCTGTTACACAGCTCCTGTATAATACCTCCTGTTACACAGCTCCAGTATAATACCCCCTGCTACACAGCTCCTCTATAATACCTCCTGTTACACAGCTCCTATATAATACCTCCTGTTACACAGCTCCTGTATGATACCCTCTGTTACACAGCTCCTGTATAATACACCATGTTACACAGCTGCTGTATTTTAACCCCTGTTACGCAGCTCCTGTATAATACCCTCTGTTACACAGCTCCTGTATAATGCCCCCTGTTACACATCTCCTGTATAATACCCTCTGTTGCACAGCTCCTGTACAATACCTCCTGTTACACAGCTCCTGTATAATACCCTCTGTTACACAGCTGGTGTATAATACCTCCTGTTACACAGTTCCTGTATAATACCTCCTGTTACACAGCTCCTGTATAATACCCCCTGTTACACAGCTCCAGTACAATACCCCCTGTTACACAGCTCCTGTATAATACCTCCGGTTACACAGCTCCTGTATAATACCTCCTGTTAGACTGCTCCTGTCTAATTCCCCCTGCTACACAGCTCCTGTATAATACCTCCAGTTATACAGCTCTTATATAATACCTCTTGTTACACAGCTCCTGTATAATACCCCCTGTTACATAGCTCCTGTATAATACACCATGTTACTCAGCTCCTGTATAATAACCCCTGTTACACAGCTCCTGTATAATACCCTCTGTTACACAGCTCCTGTATAATACCCCCTGTTACACAGCTCCTGTGTAATACCCCCTGTTACACATCTACTGTATAATAAGCCCTGTTACACAGCTCCTGTATAATACAACTTGTGATACAGCTCCTGTATAATACCTCCTGTTACACAGCTCCGGTATAATACCCCCTGTTACACAGCTCCTGTATAATACCTCCTGTTACACAGCTCCAGTATAATACCTCCTGTTACACAGCCCCTGTATAATACCCCCTGTCACACAGCTCCTCTATAATACCCCCTGTTACACAGCTCCTGTATAATACCTCCTGTTACACAGCTCCAGTATAATACCTCCTGTTACACAGCTACTGTATAATACCCCTGTTACTCAGCACCTCTATAATACTCCCTGTTACAGAGCTCCTGTATAATACCCCCTGTTACACAACTCCTGTAAAATACCACCTGTTACACAGCTCCAGTATAATACCCTCTGTTACACAGCTCCTGTATAATACCTCCTGTTACACAGCTCCTTTATAATACCTCCTGTTACACAGCTCCTGTATAATACCCCCTGTTACACAGCTGCAGTATAACACCCCCTGTTACAAAGCTCCTGTATAATACCCCCTGTTACACAGTTCCTGTATAATACCCCCAATTACAAAGCTCCTGTGTAATACCCCCTGTTACACAACTCCTGCATAATACCCACTGTGATACAGCTCCAAGATATTACCCACTGTGATACAGCTCCTGTATAATACCCTCTGTTACACAGCTCCTGTATAATACTTCCTGTTACACAGCTCCTGTATAATACCCCCTGTTACACAGCTCCTGTATATACTTCCTGTTACACAGCTCCTGTGTAATACCCCCTGTTACACAGCTCCTGTATTATACCCTCTGTTACACAGCTCCTTTATAATACCTCCTGTTACAGAGCTCCTGTATAATGCCCCCTGTTACACAGCTCCTGTATAATACCCTCTGTTACACAGCTCCTGTATAATACCTCCTGTTACACAGCTCCTGTATAATACCCTCTGTTACACAGCTCCTGTATAATACCTCCTGTTACACATCTCCTCTATAATACCCCCTGTTACACAGCTCCTGTATAATACCTCCTGTTACACAGCTCCTCTATAATACCCCCTGTTACACAGCTCCTGTATAATACCCCCTGTTACACAGCTCCAGTTTAATACCCGCTGTTACACAGCTCCTGTATAATACCTCCTGTTACACAGCTCCTGTGTAATAAACCTTGTTACACAGCTCCTGTATAATACCCCCTGTTAAACAGCTCCTGTATAATACCTCCTGTTACACAGCTCCTGTATAATACCTCCTTTTACAGAGCTCCTGTGTAATACCCCCTGTTACACAGCTCCTGTATAATAAACCCTGTTACACAGCTCCTGTATAATACCCACTGTTACACAGCTCCTGTATAATACCCCCTGTTACACAGCTCCTCTGTAATACCCCCTGCTACACAGCTCCTGTATAATACCCACTGTTACACAGCTCCTGTATAATACCCCCTGTTACATAGCTCATGTATAATAACCCCTGTTACGCAGCTCCTGTATAATACCCTCTGTTACACAGCTCCTGTATAATACCTCCTGTTACAAAGCTCCTGTATAATGCCCCCTGTTACACAGCTCCTGTATAATACCCTCTGTTGCACAGCTCCTGTACAATACCTCCTGTTACACAGCTCCTGTATAATACCCTCTGTTACACAGCTGGTGTATAATTCCTCCTGTTACACAGTTCCTGTATAATACCTCCTGTTACAAAGCTCCTGTGTAATACCCCCTGTTACACAGCTCCAGTACAATACCCCCTGTTACACAGCTCCTGTAAAAAACCTCCGGTTACACAGCTCCTGTATAATACCTCCTGTTACATTGCTCCTGTGTAATACCCCCTGCTACACAGCTCCTGTATAATACCTCCAGTTACACAGCTCTTATATAATACCTCTTGTTACACATCTCCTGTATAATACCCCCTGTTACATAGCTCCTGTATAATACACCATGTTACTCAGCTCCTGTATAATAACCCCTGTTACACAGCTCCTGTATAATACCCCCTGTTACACAGCTCCTGTGTAATACCCCCTGTTACACAGCTCCTGTATTATACCCACTGTTACACAGCTCCTGTATAATACCCCCTGTTACATAGCTCATGTATAATAACCCCTGTTACACAGCTCCTGTATAATACCCTCTGTTACACAGCTCCTGTATAATACCTCCTGTTACACAGCTCCTGTATAATGCCCCCTGTTACACAGCTCCTGTATAATACCCTCTGTTGCACAGCTCCTGTACAATACCTCCTGTTACACAGCTCCTGTATAATACCCTCTGTTACACAGCTGGTGTATAATACCTCCTGTTACACAGTTCCTGTATAATACCTCCTGTTACACAGCTCCTGTATAATACCCCCTGTTACACAGCTCCAGTACAATACCCCCTGTTACACAGCTCCTGTATAATACCTCCTGTTACACAGCTCCTGTATAATACCTCCTGTTACACTGCTCCTGTGTAATACCCCCTGCTACACAGCTCCTGTATAATACCTCCAGTTACACAGCTCTTATATAATACCTCTTGTTACACAGCTCCTGTATAATACCCCCTGTTACATAGCTCCTGTATAATACACCATGTTACTCAGCTCCTGTATAATAACCCCTGTTACACAGCTCCTGTATAATACCCTCTGTTACACAGCTCCTGTATAATATCTCCTGTTACACAGCTCCTGTATAATACCCCCTGTTACACAGCTCCTGTATAATACCCTCTGTTACACAGCTCCTGTATAATACCTCCTGTTACACAGCTCCTGTATAATACCCTCTGTTACACAGCTCCTGTATAATCCCTCCTGTTACACAGTTCCTGTATAATACCTCCTGTTACACAGCTCCTGTATAATACCCCCTGTTACACAGCTCCAGTACAATAACCCCTGTTACACAGCTCCTGTATAATACCTCCTGTTACACAGCTCCTGTATAATACCCCCTGTTACACAGCTCCAGTATAATACCCCCTGCTACACAGCTCCTCTATAATACCTCCTGTTACACAGCTCCTATATAATACCTCCTGTTACACAGCTCCTGTATAATACCCTCTGTTACACAGCTCCTGTATAATACACCATGTTACACAGCTGCTGTATTTTAACCCCTGTTACGCAGCTCCTGTATAATACCCTCTGTTACACAGTTCCTGTATAACACCTCCTGTTACACAGCTCCTGTATAATACCCCCTTTTACACAGCTCCTGTATAATACCTTCTGTTACACAGCTCCTGTATAATACCTCCTGTTACACAGCTCCTGTATAATACCCTCTGTTACCCAGCTGCTGTATAATACCTCCTGTTACACAGTTCCTGTATAATACCTCCTGTTACACAGCTCCTGTATAATACCCCCTGTTACACAGCTCCAGTACAATACCCCCTGTTACACAGCTCCTGTATAATACCCCCTGTACACAGCTCCTGTATAATACCTCCTGTTACACAGCTCCTGTATAATACCTCCTGTTACACAGCTGCAGTGTTATACCCCCTGCTACACAGCTCCTGTATAATACCTCCTGTTACACAGTTCCTTTATAATACATCCTGTTACACAGCTCCTGTATAATACCTCCAGTTACACAGCTCCTATATAATACCTCCTGTTACACAGCTCCTGTATAATACCCCCTGTTACACAGCTCCTGTGTAATACCTCCTGTTTCACAGCTCCTGTATAATACCCCCTATTACACAGCTCCTGTATAATACCCCCTGTTACACAGCTCCTGTATAATACCTCCTGTGATACAGTTCCTGTATAATGCCTCCCGTTACACAGCTGCTGTATAATACCCCCTGTTACACAGCTCCTCTATAACACCCCCTGTTACACATCTCCTGCATAATACCTCCTGTTACACAGCTCCTGTATAATACCCCCTGTTACACAGCTCCTGTTTATTAACCACTGTGATACAGCTCCTGTATAACACCTCCTGTTACACAGCTCCTGTATAATACCCCCTGTTACACAGCTCCTGTATAATACCTCCTGTTACACAGCTCCTGTATAATACCCCCTGTTACACAGCTCCTGTATAATACCTGCTGTTACACAGCTCCTGTATAATACCCCCTATTACACAGCTCCTGTATAATACACCATGTTACAAAGCTCCTGTATAATACCCGCTGTTACACAGCTCCTGTATAATACCCCCTATTACACAGCTCCTGTATAATACACCATGTTACAAAGCTCCTGTTTAATACCCCCTGTTACACAGCTCCTGTATAACACCTCCTGTTACACAGCTCCTGTATAATACCCCCTGTTACACAGCTCCTGTATAATACCCCCTGTTACACAGCTCCTGTATAATACCCCCTGTTACACAGCTCCTGTATAATACCCCCTGTTGCACAGCTCCTGTATAATAGCCCCTGTTACACAGCTCCTTTATAATACCCACTGTTACACAGCTCCTGTATAATACCCCCCGTTACACAGCTCCTGTATAATAGCCCCTGTTACACAGCTCCTGTATAATACCTCCTGTTACACAGCTCCTGTATAATACCCCCTGTTACACAGCTCCAGTATAATACCCCCTGTTACACAGCTCCTGTATAATACCCCCTGTTTCACAGCCCCTGTATAATACCCCCTTTTACTCAGCTCCTGTATAATACCCCCTGTTACACAGCCCCTGTATAATACCCCCTGTTACACAGCTCCTGTATAATACCCCCTGTTACACAGCTCCTGTATAATACCCCCTTTTTCACAGCTCCTGTATACTACCCCCGTTACACAGCTCCTGTATAATACCCCCTGTTACACAGCTCCTGTATTATACCCCCTATTACACAGCCCCTGTATAATACCCCCTTTTACACAGCTCATGTATCATACCCCCTGTTACACAGCCCCTTTATAATACCCCCTGTTACACAGCTCCTGTATAATACCCCCTGTTACACAGCTCCTGTATGATACCCCCCGTTACACAGCTCCTGTATAATACCCCCTGTTACACAGCTCCTGTATAATACCCCCTGTTACATAGCTCATGTATAATAACCCCTGTTACGCAGCTCCTGTATAATACCCTCTGTTACACAGCTCCTGTATAATACCTCCTGTTACACAGCTCCTGTATAATGCCCCCTGTTACACAGCTCCTGTATAATACCCTCTGTTGCACAGCTCCTGTACAATACCTCCTGTTACACAGCTCCTGTATAATACCTCCTGTTACAAAGCTCCTGTGTAATACCCCCTGTTACACAGCTCCAGTACAATACCCCCTGTTACACAGCTCCTGTAAAAAACCTCCGGTTACACAGCTCCTGTATAATACCTCCTGTTACATTGCTCCTGTGTAATACCCCCTGCTACACAGCTCCTGTATAATACCTCCAGTTACACAGCTCTTATATAATACCTCTTGTTACACAGCTCCTGTATAATACCCCCTGTTACATAGCTCCTGTATAATACACCATGTTACTCAGCTCCTGTATAATAACCCCTGTTACACAGCTCCTGTATAATACCCCCTGTTACACAGCTCCTGTGTAATACCCCCTGTTACACAGCTCCTGTATTATACCCACTGTTACACAGCTCCTGTATAATACCCCCTGTTACATAGCTCATGTATAATAACCCCTGTTACACAGCTCCTGTATAATACCCTCTGTTACACAGCTCCTGTATAATACCTCCTGTTACACAGCTCCTGTATAATGCCCCCTGTTACACAGCTCCTGTATAATACCCTCTGTTGCACAGCTCCTGTACAATACCTCCTGTTACACAGCTCCTGTATAATACCCTCTGTTACACAGCTGGTGTATAATACCTCCTGTTACACAGTTCCTGTATAATACCTCCTGTTACACAGCTCCTGTATAATACCCCCTGTTACACAGCTCCTGTATAATACCTCCTGTTACACTGCTCCTGTATAATACCTCCTGTTACACTGCTCCTGTGTAATACCCCCTGCTACACAGCTCCTGTATAATACCTCCAGTTACACAGCTCTTATATAATACCTCTTGTTACACAGCTCCTGTATAATACCCCCTGTTACATAGCTCCTGTATAATACACCATGTTACTCAGCTCCTGTATAATAACCCCTGTTACACAGCTCCTGTATAATACCCTCTGTTACACAGCTCCTGTATAATATCTCCTGTTACACAGCTCCTGTATAATACCCCCTGTTACACAGCTCCTGTATAATACCCTCTGTTACACAGCTCCTGTATAATACCTCCTGTTACACAGCTCCTGTATAATACCCTCTGTTACACAGCTCCTGTATAATCCCTCCTGTTACACAGTTCCTGTATAATACCTCCTGTTACACAGCTCCTGTATAATACCCCCTGTTACACAGCTCCAGTACAATAACCCCTGTTACACAGCTCCTGTATAATACCTCCTGTTACACAGCTCCTGTATAATACCCCCTGTTACACAGCTCCAGTATAATACCCCCTGCTACACAGCTCCTCTATAATACCTCCTGTTACACAGCTCCTATATAATACCTCCTGTTACACAGCTCCTGTATAATACCCTCTGTTACACAGCTCCTGTATAATACCCTCTGTTACACAGTTCCTGTATAATACCTCCTGTTACACAGCTCCTGTATAATACCCCCTTTTACACAGCTCCTGTATAATACCTTCTGTTACACAGCTCCTGTATAATACCTCCTGTTACACAGCTCCTGTATAATACCCTCTGTTACCCAGCTGCTGTATAATACCTCCTGTTACACAGTTCCTGTATAATACCTCCTGTTACACAGCTCCTGTATAATACCCCCTGTTACACAGCTCCAGTACAATACCCCCTGTTACACAGCTCCTGTATAATACCCCCTGTACACAGCTCCTGTATAATACCTCCTGTTACACAGCTCCTGTATAATACCTCCTGTTACACAGCTGCAGTGTTATACCCCCTGCTACACAGCTCCTGTATAATACCTCCTATTACACAGTTCCTTTATAATACATCCTGTTACACAGCTCCTGTATAATACCTCCAGTTACACAGCTCCTATATAATACCTCCTGTTACACAGCTCCTGTATAATACCCCCTGTTACACAGCTCCTGTGTAATACCTCCTGTTTCACAGCTCCTGTATAATACCCCCTATTACACAGCTCCTGTATAATACCCCCTGTTACACAGCTCCTGTGTAATACCCCTTGTTACACAGCTCCTGTATAATACCCCCTATTACACAGCTCCTGTATAGTACCACCTGTTACACAGCTCCTGTATATACCCCCTGTTACACAGCTCCTGTATAATTCCCTCTGTTACACAGCTCCTGTATAATACCCCCTGTTACACAGCTCCTGTATAATACCCCCTGTTACACAGCTCCTGTATAATACCACCAGTTACACAGCTCCTCTATAATACCCCTGTTACACAGCTCCTCTATAATACCTCCAGTTACACAGCTCCTGTATAATACCCCCTGTAACATAGCTCCTGTACAATACCCTCTGTTACACAGCTCCTGTATAATACCCCCTGTTGCACAGCTCTTGTATAATACCCCCTGTTACACAGCTCCTGTATAATACCCCCTGTTACACAGCTCCTGTATAATACCTCCTGTGATACAGTTCCTGTATAATGCCTCCCGTTACACAGCTCCTGTATAATACCCCCTGTTACACAGCTCCTCTATAACACCCCCTGTTACACATCTCCTGCATAATACCTCCTGTTACACAGCTCCTGTATAATACCCCCTGTTACACAGCTCCTGTTTATTAACCACTGTGATACAGCTCCTGTATAACACATCCTGTTACACAGCTCCTGTATAATACCCCCTGTTACACAGCTCCTGTATAATACCTCCTGTTACACAGCTCCTGTATAATACCCCCTGTTACACAGCTCCTGTATAATACCTCCTGTTACACAGCTCCTGTATAATACCCCCTATTACACAGCTCCTGTATAATACACCATGTTACAAAGCTCCTGTATAATACCCGCTGTTACACAGCTCCTGTATAATACCCCCTATTACACAGCTCCTGTATAATACACCATGTTACAAAGCTCCTGTTTAATACCCCCTGTTACACAGCTCCTGTATAACACCTCCTGTTACACAGCTCCTGTATAATACCCCCTGTTACACAGCTCCTGTATAATACCCCCTGTTACACAGCTCCTGTATAATACCCCCTGTTACACAGCTCCTGTATAATACCCCCTGTTGCACAGCTCCTGTATAATAGCCCCTGTTACACAGCTCCTTTATAATACCCACTGTTACACAGCTCCTGTATAATACCCCCCGTTACACAGCTCCTGTATAATACCCCCTGTTACACAGCTCCTGTATAATACCTCCTGTTACACAGCTCCTGTATAATACCCCCTGTTACACAGCTCCAGTATAATACCCCCTGTTACACAGCTCCTGTATAATACCCCCTGTTTCACAGCCCCTGTATAATACCCCCTTTTACTCAGCTCCTGTATAATACCCCCTGTTACACAGCCCCTGTATAATACCCCCTGTTACACAGCTCCTGTATAATACCCCCTGTTACACAGCTCCTGTATAATACCCCCTTTTTCACAGCTCCTGTATACTACCCCCGTTACACAGCTCCTGTATAATACCCCCTGTTACACAGCTCCTGTATTATACCCCCTATTACACAGCCCCTGTATAATACCCCCTTTTACACAGCTCATGTATCATACCCCCTGTTACACAGCCCCTTTATAATACCCCCTGTTACACAGCTCCTGTATAATACCCCCTGTTACACAGCTCCTGTATGATACCCCCCGTTGCACAGCTCCTGTATAATACCCCCTGTTACACAGCTCCTGTATAATAACCCCTGTTACACAGCTCCTGTATAATACCCCCTGTTACACTGCTCCTGTATAATACCCCCTGTTACACAGCTCCTGTATAATACCCCCTGTTACACAGCTCCTCTATAATACCCCATGTTACACTGCTCCTGTATAATACCCCCTGTTACACAGCTCCTGTATAATACCCCCCGTTACACAGCTCCTCTATAATACCCCCTGTTACACAGCTCCAGTTTAATACCCACTGTTACACTGCTCCTGTATAATACCTCCTGTTACACAGCTCCTGTGTAATAACCCTTGTTACACAGCTCCTGTATAATACCCCCTGTTAAACAGCTCCTGTATAATACCTCCTGTTACACAGCTCCTGTATAATACCTCCTTTTACACAGCTCCTGTATAATACCCTGTTACACAGCTCCTGTATAATACCCTGTTACACAGCTCCTGTATAATACCCCCTGTTATACAGCTCCTGCATAATACCCCCTGTGGTGAGGGTCCTATGTTATGCCCTCTCTGATTCAGCTGTAAGATGGACCTTGGGATTGGTAGGAGGAAGAAAGTAAAGGAGAATTTATGGTAAGGGAGAATTCATCAGAAGGGAATGAATTACTTTAATTAGAATATATATGCAGTCCAGCGCAAATCCGTAAATCACCAATTAAACAGTTCAAGCAGTTGAACCTTATACACTTAGTACACCCTCAGGGTTTGCAGTCACCAGCAAGGTCCTGGGAGTTCAACTGGGGTCAGAGGATGGCAATAACATAGATTAAGTGTGATCTTCAAACCGATAGGGGGAGGACAGAGGATCCCAGTTTAGATAGGAGGCCGGGTCTCTGCCTGGGGTGAATGTCGCGTTACCTTTGTGCCAGAGACCTGTCTGTTTAATGTAAACCCACATGTTGACAAGATCGGAATCTGGATGATGTTCCTGGTGTGGTTAGGGTTTGAAATATAACCATAACCGAAGCTGCGCAGGGAGGTCAGAACCCAGTGAACCCGCACATACGTACCTCAGATAACTAAGTTGTTAGGATCGTGCGGATGTACTGTGCAGAGATATACGAAAAATAGGGACAGAATGCTGTCAGGGAAACAGAACAGCGCCATGGAACTGGACTGGGGAACCGCGGAGTCTATTACCAGGTTCATAGCGGAACAACAGTCAAAATTAATCATTAAAAATGCAGAAGGAGGGGGTGGAATCCACAGGGAACCCCCGGAGAACAATAACAGTGTTGTATAGAGCAGGAAAAAGGATAAGGAAAAGAAAGGGATGATGGTTATGATCTCACTGCACCTACAGTTGTGCAGACGGGTTAATACTAAATTCCAGTCGATTAGAGAGAGAGAGAAACAAAGTCAGATCCAGGACAGATCAGAACAGTGGCGTTAGCAGCAGCAGTGACACTGAGCAAGAGGGGGAAAAGCTCAGAGGGAGAAACTTATGAAGAAGCTGAGGAATTCCGGCCTCCTATGAAGCAACCACCCCACTGTGCACATTGAATCCCACGGCCCCTATGGCAATAACTGTTAAGAACATTAAAGTCAGGAAAGGCGATTTGAAACCCGAAGGGATAAAGGGGGCTGAGGAATAAGGGGAGGATAAAGAGATTGAGAGGGTTACGGAGAAGATTAAGCACATACCATTCAGCCCGGGGGAGAAGCAGGTTTTGTTTAAAGAACTGATGACCCTTAAAACCCGGCATAGCAACCCAGATTTTTTGGACCAAACTGCGGGAAAGGCAAGATTTCCACGCAATGCATCCCCTCGGTACCCACGTACTGGTGAAGGCGAAATGCCCAGGGGATATCTGGGGAAGATTCCCCCTGCAGTCAGGGAGTGGAGACTGGGAGAAACCTGACGACATCCCGGACCAGGAGAAGGCAACAGCCCTGCACAGGGAGTTTGAGAAGGCAGGCAAGGGAGCCTTGGGGGGAGGGAGAGAGGAATTGGGGGTGTATAAAGTCCCGTGAGGGATGACGAGGTTTTCCTGAAAATGTGGAAGGATGATTGCGACCCGAAATGTCCGCTACTGAATTTTCTGTAACTTAAAAAAAATGAATTGATCTAAGTTACAAGAGCTGCTTGTGCTGGAGAGAGAGAGAGAGAGAGAGAAGGGGCCTACCCCTAGGAGAGTTAATAAGCACTGACAGGCAGGGGAAATGTGAGCTGTTGTCAGTTTGATTGTCCCTATAGGTGGAGCCTTCCAGATCCCTTTATTTCCCCCACCGCTATTTGAAGTTTTGTTTAGAATATGAGAGTTTTAAGTCGATAAGTTAAGGATACAGGAAGGTAAATACTTACCTGGAAATATATGTTTGTTTGTGTGCAAGGAAGCATTGGTATGTGAGCTTTAATGTGTTTTCTCCGGTAAATTGTTATTTGTGTGTGTAGTTCACCACGTTAGGGTTGAAAGCCTCATGTTAGATTAAAGGAAAAGTACACTCAAACATTCTAAAGTTTTGAGTATAAGGTTTGAGTTGTGATTTCTGGCAAAAAGGGTCACAGTTTGAAGGTACCGTGAAGCCAGGCAGGGTTAGATGAACCAACCTTTGCAGACTAGCATCACCAGGCCGATTGGGATTGAGACATACGAGTTCCATTAACTCAGACGAGTTAGTATTCGAAAATTCTGTGGGGAAAAATTACCTGAAGTTCAAGGGATTCTAGGAAAACCAAAAGGCATAAACACAAGGCCTAGGTGGTTCCAATGGATAAAAAGGGGTTTCATATGAAGGGATGATTTAAATATGAAAGGAAATCTGCTTCCCAACAGCACTGGGATTTGAATTTGGGACAAGGCTTGAGATGTAACGTGCCGTGAAATTTAACAGGTTTACTTTTGAATCACTAGGATGCTATCTAAGATAAAGAATGTGTTGATAAACATATGGGAATTATAATTTGGATACAAATCAATACCCATGAGAAAGAACAAAACAAAACAAAAACAGAATTACCTGGAAAAACTCAGCAAGTCTGGCAGCATCGGCGGAGAAGAAATCAGTCAATGTTTCGAGCCTCCATGGCCCTTCGGCAGAACTGCAGCATAGTTTCAACAAGGGAGAAATATAAATTGGTTTAAGGTGGGTTGGGGGGGGGGGTGGAAGCGACACATTGAGGGTGTGATGATTGTGGTGTGAGCAGATAATAATCAAAGATGTCACAGACAAAAGGGTCAAAGAGGTGTTGAAGGTGGTGGTCTTTGTCTGAGAAAAGTGCTAATTAAGAATGGAAAACAGGATATTCAAAGTACAGCTCTAGTGGGGGTGGGGTGGAAAGACTAAAGGTTTTAGTTTTGGATTTAAAAATAATGGAAATAGGTGGGGAAAGAAGATTCTATATAAATTATTGAAAAAAAAGCGGGTGGGGGGGGAAAAGAAACGGGGTGGGGATGGGGGGAGGGGGAGTTTAAGATCTAAAGTTGTTGAATTCAATATTCAGCCCAGAGGGCTGTGAAGTGCCTAGTCGGAAGATGAGGTGCTGTTCCTCCAGTTTGCGTTGGGCTTCACTGGAACAATGCAGCAAGCCAAGGACAGACATGTTGGCAAGAGAACAGGGTGGAGTGTTAAAATGGCAAGCGACAGGGAGGTTTGGGTCTTTCTTGCAGACAGACCGCAGGTGTTCCGCAAAACGGTCGCCCAATTTGCGTTTGGTCTCTCCAATGTAGAGGAGACCGCATTGGGAGCAACGAATGCAGTAGACTAAGTTAGGGGAAATGCAAGTGAAATGCTGCTTCACTTGAAAGGAGTGTTTGGGCCCTTGGACGATGAGGAGAGAGGAAGTGAAGGGGCAGGTGTTGCATCTTCTGCGTGGGCATGGGGAGGTGCCATAAGTGGGGGTTGAGGAGTAGGGGGTGATGGAGGAGTGGACCAGGGTGTCCCAGAGGGAACGATCCCTACGGAATGCCGTCAAGGGGGGTGAAGGGAAGATGTGTTTGGTGGTGGCATCATGCTGGAGTTGGCGGAAATGGCGGAGGATGATCCTTTGAGTGCGGAGGCTGGTGGGGTGATAAGTGAGGACAAGGGGGACCCTATCATGTTTCTGGGAAGGAGGAGAAGGCGTGAGGGAGGATGCGCGGGATATGGGCCGGACACGGTTGAGGGCCCTGTCAACGACCGTGGAAGGAAAACCTTGGTTAAGGAAGAAGGAGGACATGTCAGAGGAACTGTTTTTGAAGGTAGCGTCATCAGAACAGATGTGACGGAGGCGAAGGAACTGAGAGAATGGGATGGAGTCTTTACAGGAAGCGGGGTGTGAGGAGCTGTAGTCGAGGTAGCTGTGGGAGTCGGTAGGCTTGTAATGGATATTGGTGGACAGTCTATCATCAGAAATTGAGACAGAGAGGTCAAGGAAGGGAAGATAAGTGTCAGAGATGGACCATTTGAAGATGATGGAGGGGTGGAGATTGGAAGCAAAATTAATAAATTTTTCCAGGTCCCGACGAGAGCATGAAGCAGCACCGAAGTAATCATCGATGAACCGGAGAAAGAGTTGTGGGAGGGGGCCGGAGTAGGACTGGAACAAGGAATGTTCCACATACCCCATAAAGAGACAGGCATAGCTGGGGCCCATGCGGCCCCCTCCCACAACTCTTTCTCCGGTACATCGATGATTACTTCGGTGCTGCTTCATGCTCTCGTCGGGACCTGGAAAAATTTATTAATTTTGCTTCCAATCTCCACCCCTCCATCATCTTCACATGGTCCATCTCTGACACTTCTCTTCCCTTCCTTGACCTCTCTGTCTCAATTTCTGATGATAGACTGTCCACCAATATCCATTACAAGCCTACCGACTCCCACAGCTACCTCGACTACAGCTCCTCACACCCCGCTTCCTGTAAAGACTCCATCCCATTCTCTCAGTTCCTTCGCCTCCGTCACATCTGTTCTGATGACGCTACCTTCAAAAACAGCTCCTCTGACATGTCTTCCTTCTTCCTTAACCGAGGTTTTCCATCCACGGTCGTTGACAGGGCCCTCAACCGTGTCCGGCCCATATCCCGCGCATCCTCCCTCACGCCTTCTCCTCCTTCCCAGAAACATGATAGGGTCCCCCTTGTCCTCACTTATCACCCCACCAGCCTCCGCACTCAAAGGATCATCCTCCGCCATTTCCGCCAACTCCAGCATGATGCCACCACCAAACACATCTTCCCTTCACCCCCCTTGACGGCATTCCGTAGGGATCGTTCCCTCCGGGACACCCTGGTCCACTCCTCCATCACCCCCTACTCCTCAACCCCCACTTATGGCACCTCCCCATGCCCACGCAGAAGATGCAACACCTGCCCCTTCACTTCCTCTCTCCTCACCGTCCAAGGGCCCAAACACTCCTTTCAAGTGAAGCAGCATTTCACTTGCATTTCCCCTAACTTAGTCTACTGCATTCGTTGCTCCCAATGCGGTCTCCTCTACATTGGAGAGACCAAACGCAAACTGGGTGACCGTTTTGCAGAACACCTGCGGTCTGTCCGCAAGAAAGACCCAAACCTCCCTGTCGCTTGCCATTTTAACACTCCACCCTGTTCTCTTGCCAACATGTCTGTCCTTGGCTTGCTGCATTGTTCCAGTGAAGCCCAACGCAAACTGGAGGAACAGCACCTCATCTTCCGACTAGGCACTTTACAGCCCTCTGGGCTGAATATTGAATTCAACAACTTTAGATCTTAAACTCCCCCTCCCCCCATCCCCACCCCGTTTCTTTTCCCCCCCCACCCGCTTTTTTTTCAATAATTTATATAGAATCTTCTTTCCCCACCTATTTCCATTATTTTTAAATCTAAAACTAAAACCTTTAGTCTTTCCACCCCACCCCCACTAGAGCTGTACTTTGAATATCCTGTTTTCCATTCTTAATTAGCACTTTTCTCAGACAAAGACCACCACCTTCAACACCTCTTTGACCCTTTTGTCTGTGACATCTTTTGATTATTATCTGCTCACACCACACGCTCAATGTGTCTCTTCCCCCCCACCCACCTTAAACCAATTTATATTTCTCCCTTGTTGAAACTATGCTGCAGTTCTGCCGAAGGGCCATGAAGGCTCGAAACATTGACTGATTTCTTCTCCGCCGATGCTGCCAGACTTGCTGAGTTTTTCCAGGTAATTCTGTTTTTGTTTTGTTTTGGATTTCCAGCATCCGCAGTAGCTTTTAGCTTTTTGTTTTTACCCATGAGAAAGAGGTTGTTTTAATTGTGATAGCGTAAATTACAGTTCTTACAAAGTTTACAATTTGAGGTTTGGTTCCTGATAAAGTTCTCAAAAGGGAATTTTCATTTTAAAAGGTTTGACAACAATTGGCACTGATTCAAATGCTGCAAGCTTTTGTATTTGTAAAGTCTGTTTCCAAAATATGAAGCTAAGCTCAAGACCTCAAGTTTGGCAGAAATCCAATTTTTGGCTGAGTTAATGAATCTGGGATAATTCTAAAAGAAACGGGTCAGACACGATTTAGTGGGTTACCTTTGAGTCAATAAAACGTTGCTTGAGAAGAAGATGAGGAACGCGTCAATGCCCGATTTCTGTTTTTCAAACTGTTATGAGAATACTTTATTTATTTTAAAGTCTCTCCAAGCAACCTGAACAAGTTAAGATGATCGCAGTTGCACGTGTGAAATGGTATGAGGCAAGTAGGAGAAAGAGTTAGGGAAAGAGGGCATAATGTACAAACTGTTTTAAGGGAAGTGAGTTTGATCATCTGGCCATCAACTGAGACAATACAGAAACTGATATCAAGAGAATCTTAGGATGATCATGGTCAGGGGTAAAAAAATGTAGAGGTAAAACTATGTGGAATCTGTAGTTCAGGCAATTGAATTGTACGGAGAAATAATACTTAACAACAATTTACCACAAGATGGATACAGGTAAAGGGAAAGCTGGGAAAAGGCTAAATAGATGTATTACTGACTGTATTAATGTGCCTGTGAGCTATAAAAAGTAAGACCACAGGATTAACACCATGATGACAGACAGAGTTAAGCGGCTCCCAGAGAGAGAACCGTCACTGGGCGTGAAGATGCTGAGCCATTGAAAGATAGGATAAGAAGGTGCACTGTAGAGTTGTGTAGGCAGTTTAAGGAATTGAGGTCTGACATGGGGCTGCAGCAGGAGACAGTAAACTGGGAGGAGTGGAGGGGGCCTATCCAGATGGATTCAGATCAGGGAACTCATTTCACAGGAAGAGTCATCGAAGACATTTAAATATACACAGCAATTCCACATTCCCTACCAGCCACTGAGCTCGGGGATGGTGGAAAGGGTGAACTGAACTTTACGAAAAAAAACATCAATCAGAAAAGCAATTCAAGAGACAGGGAACGGCCCAGTATTCTGATGCGCCTTAGGGGCTAACCCAAGCAGGACCACCAGGTTCACCCCATTTGAAATAATGACAAGGAGAGCAATGCAGTTACCCGAGGGAATCATAGTAGGAGTGGGAGATGTAGGACCACTAAAAGGAAGGATGCGAGACTATTTGAGGGGAATAATTTAGCAATTGCAGGAGTTAAGGAAGGAAGTCAGAGACCGACAGGTGATTAAGGATATGGAAACAGGCAAATCCAAAGAGCAACAATGGACTACCCTCCTACATCCAAGTGGGGAATAAGGTGATGGTCAAGGTGAGCCCAGAGCGAACAGACATTGACCATACGAGGTAATGATGACAGGTGATACGCGGGCACTTGTAGATATGAGAATGGGAAGTAAATGGAGGCATTACACACAGTTAAAGATACATGACGATTGACCAAGCGGTAACCCGGAGAACAGGAGCCGATGTTAATGTCTCCACAGATCTACGATCCTGGCCGTGGGCGTATCAGAACTGGCAACAAGATCATCACTGCTCATCCCGCACTGCAGGACGAACTTTGGTACAGCACGGACAGTGCCGAATGCGACAGGCAACGGGGGATGATAAATGTAACAGTAGGAGAACAAGTGCTTTCGAATTGTAGTAAGGGTTTGCTTCAGATCGGGCGTGGGAGGTCCGCCCAAAAGAGAAAATTAGTACCACTACCCAGCCACCTCCCACGTCTACTTCCACAATCCCAGTAGAGATAATTGAAGCCTCTCAAACCCACGCCAACCGACCCACCTTGTCCGGTCATGTACCCAGGGCCGACAAATGGTCTCGTATTGATCAACCAAAATAAAGTTTTATATGATAATGTACACAGACCATGAGCAGAAATGATGTTTGCAGCACCTATGGGTCTTGGGCACTGGAACAAGCCCGAGAGAGTTTAAGACAGATTAATGAAGGGGTAGCCCCTTTATGGGTGACTAATGAGCATTTACTGAATCTCTCACGACACAAGAATCATGACTTGACCGGTTGCCAGCTCAGAGGTTTGACACGCGTATATAGAATGTATAGTGAATAGTAATATGCTACTAGGCATTGTATTAGTAATGCCTGTCATACCTATCTCAACACCCAGCAGGACGTTATATAGAGTAGAAATAATTGGGGTTATACGGGGGGGGATTATTATATTAAGTATGACGATATTCCACCATTGCCAGTATGCATAGAAGGAAACATAGTTAGCATCACAGTAGAAGTGTGTAGTATAGAGGCCACTGCAGTAGTATGTGCACATCCGATATGTGAGACGGAGGAAGAGAAGTGAGGATTTAAAGCAGCAGCAAACTGTACAATGGAAACTATATGGGCTGCAAAAGAACCGACCATGTTACATATGCAGGGAATGGGAGATATTGTATCACCACCTGGCAGGAAAGAATCCAGTATGGGGGTAACCAGATATGCCCCATCCACAATCATTCAGTGTGCCTACACCCACAGACACCAGCAAGGGTGGGGAAAGTGGAACTGGTCGAAATATACAAGAGAGGAGCGGCTACTATTCAGGTCAAGGAAAGGCTTCAGGACAACCTGACACAGTATCTGAACCAGTTCTCCTATGAAATTCCCCTATTACCAGAGAATCTCACCGCCATTCGGAGACAGGCTCAGCAGAAACACAGAACTTACTGTACACCGCAGCAACAGGTTAGAGCCTTAAAGACGGATATTGAACAAATAGATTCTTCCACATGGTGGGAGGACCTGTGGAACTGGGGCTCGAACGTACAGATACACCCCGGGATTCGAATTATCTCCCATGCCCTAGTTATACTTCAGCTGAGATTGATTATCTATCTCACATACTTGATCCATCGCACCCGGAGATCACAAAAAAGCTGGCGTTGGGGGAGTGTTAGTAGGTGGAGGAGGAATCTGGTAAGCCAGAGGTTCAGATTAATGGACCAGATGATACAGATGGTTTGCCCAGTACCCGTACCCTTTACGTGCCCAAGTTGGATGACTGGCTAGCATCACTGGGTGGCGGTGTTTAAAGTGGGGGGGAGCGGACACCACTGTAGTTGGCTACCTTGGGCTAAGCTAAGGGCCAAAAGCGGGGACTGTTAGGGGGAAGAAAGTAAAGGAGAATTTATGGTAAGGGAGAATTCATTAAAAGGCAAAGAATTACTTAAATTAGAATCTCTAGGCAGGCCAGCGCAAATCAGTAAATCAACAATTAAACAGTTCAACCAGATGAACGTTATACACTCTCAAACTTTGTACACCCTCAGGGTTTGCAGTCACCAGCATTGTCCTGGGGTCAGAGGATGGCAATAACATAGATTAAGGGTAATCCTCAAACCGATAGGGGAAGGACAGATGATCCCAGTTTAGATAGGAGGGCGGGTCTCTGCCTGGGGTGAAAGTCGCGTTACCTTTGTAACAGAGACCTGTCTGTTTAATGTAAACCCACATGTTGACAAGATCGGAATCTGGAGGATGTGCTTGTGCGTGACCAATGATGTATAAATATGGTGAACACTTGTAGCTTAGCAGAGTACTGTCTCAAGCTGCATTCAGATGGTGCCCTCCTTACAATTGCTCGAGTAACTGATTGTGACCTGTACCTGAGTCTCCTGTGGTCCGTTCATCACAGACACCACAACAGGATACAGCTTTTTTATAATACATCCAGTGATACAGCTCATGTAAAACACCAACTGCCACACTCTTGCAGAATAATACATACTGTGATACAGCTCCTGAATAATTCCCTGCAATGAGAAAGCTCCTATACTATACCCACTGTGATAAGTCTCCTGTATAATAACACCAGTGATACACGTCCAGCATAATGCCCCATCAAATAGCTCCTGCATTATACCCTCAGAGATTCGGCTCCTGTATAATACCCCCTGTGATACAGCTCCTGTATAATACCCCCTGTGATACAGCTCCTGTATAATACCCCCTGTGATACAGCTCCTGTATAATACCCCCTGTGATACAGCTCCTGTATAATACCCACTGTGATACAGCTCCTGTATAATACCCCCTGTGATACAGCTCCTGTATAATACCCCCTGTGATACAGCTCCTGTATAATAACCCCTGTGATACAGCTCCTGTATAATACCCACTGTGATACAGCTCCTGTATAATACCCACTGTGATACAGCTCCTGTATAATACCCCCTGTGATACAGCTCCTGTATAATACCCCCTGTGATACAGCTCCTGTATAATACCCCCTGTTATACAGCTCCTGTATAATACCCCCTGTGATACAGCTCCTGTATAATACCCCCTGTGATACAGCTCCTGTATAATACCCCCTGTGATACAGCTCCTGTATAATACCCCCTGTGATACAGCTCCTGTATAATACCCCCTGTGACACAGCTCCTGAATAATACCCCCTGTGATACAGCTCCTGTATAATACCCCCTGTGATACAGTTCCTGTATAATACCCACTGTGATACAGCTCCTGTATAATACCCCCTGTGATACAGTTCCTGTATAATACCCACTGTGATACAGCTCCTGTATAATACCCCCTGTGATACAGCTCCTGTATAATACCCCCTGTGATACAGCTCCTGTATAATACCCCCTGTGATACAGGTCCTGTATAATACCCCCTGTGATACAGCTCCTGAATAATACCCCTGTGATACAGCTCCTGAATAATACCCCCTGTGATACAGCTCCTGTATAACACCCCCTGTGATACAGCTCCTGTATAATACCCCCTGTGATACAGCTCCTGTATAATACCCCCTGTGATACAGCTCCTGTATAATACCCCCTGTGATACAGCTCCTGAATAATACCCCCTGTGATACAGCTCCTGTATAATACCCCCTGTGATACAGCTCCTGTATAATATCTCCTGTGATACAGCTCCTGAATAATACCCCCTGTGATACAGGTCCTGTATAATACCCCCTGTGATACAGCTCCTGTATAATACCCCCTGTGATACAGCTCCTGTATAATACCCCCTGTGATACAGCTCCTGTATAATACCCACTGTGATACAGGTCCTGTATAATACCCACTGTGATACAGGTCCTGTATAATACCCCCTGTGATACAGTTCCTGTATAATGACCCCTGTGATACAGCTCCTGTATAATACCCCCTGTGATATAGCTCCTGTATAATAACCCCTGTGATACAGCTCCTGTATAATACCCCCTGTGATATAGCTCCTGTATAATACCCTGTGTGATACAGCTCCAGTATAATACCCCCTGTTACGCAGCTCCTGTATAATACCCACTGTGATACAGCTCCTGTATAACACCCACTGTGATACAGCTCCTGTATAATACCCCCTGTGATACAGCTCCTGTATAATACCCCCTGTGATACAGCTCCTGTATAATACCCCCTGTGATACAGCTCCTGAATAATACCCCCTGTGATACAGCTCCTGTATAATATCTCCTGTGATACAGCTCCTGTATAATACCCCTGTGATACAGCTCCTGAATAATACCCCCTGTGATACAGCTCCTGTATAATATCTCCTGTGATACAGCTCCTGTATAATACCCCCTGTGATACAGGTCCTGTATAATACCCCCTGTGATACAGCTCCTGTATAATACCCACTGTGATACAGGTCCTGTATAATACCCACTGTGATACAGGTCCTGTATAATACCCCCTGTGATACAGCTCCTGTATAATACCCACTGTGATACAGCTCCTGTATAATACCCACTGTGATACAGCTCCTGTATAATACCCACTGTGATACACTCCAGTATAATACCCCCTGTGATACAGCTCCTGTATAATACCCACTGTGATACACTCCAGTATAATACCCCCTGTGATACAGCTCCTGTATAATACCCACTGTGATACAGCTCCTGTATAATACTCCGTGTGATATAGCTCCTGTATAATACCCCCTGTGATACAGGTCCTGTATAATACCCCCTGTGATACAGCTCCTGTATAATACCCACTGTGATACGTCTCCTGTATAATACCCCCTTCGATACAGCTCCTGTATAATACCCCCTGCGATACAGCTCCTGTATAATACCCACTGTGATACAGATCCTGTATAATACCCACTGTGATACAGCTCCTGTATAATACCCCCTGTGATATAGCTCCTGTATAATAACCCCTGTGATACAGCTCCTGTATAATACCCCCTGTGATATAGCTCCTGTATAATACCCTGTGTGATACAGCTCCAGTATAATACCCCCTGTTACGCAGCTCCTGTATAATACCCACTGTGATACAGCTCCTGTATAATACCCACTGTAATACACTCCTGTATAATACCCCCTGTGATACAGCTCCTGTATAATACCCACTGTGATACAGCTCCTGTATAATACTCCGTGTGATATAGCTCCTGTATAATACCCCCTGTGATACAGGTCCTGTATAATACCCCCTGTGATACAGCTCCTGTATAATACCCACTGTGATACAGCTCCTGTCTAATACCCCCTGTGATACAGCTCCTGTATAATACTCCCTGTGATACAGCTCCTGTATAATACCCCCTGTGATACAGCTCCTGTATAATACCCACTGTGATACAGCTCCTGTACAATACCCCCTGTGATACAGCTCCTGTATAATACCCACGGTGGTACAGCTCCTGTATAATACTCACTGTGATACAGCTCCTGTATAATACCCACTGTTTTACAGCTCCTGTATAATACTCCCTGTTACGCAGCTCCTGTATAATAACCTATGTGATACCACTCCTTTTCAATACCCCTGTGATACAGCTCCTCAATAATACTCACTGTGATACAGCGCCTGTATAATACCCCCTCTGATATATCTCCTGTATAATACCCACTGTGACACTGCTCCTGTATAATACCCACTGTGATACAGCTCCTGTATAATACCCACTGTGATGCAGCTCCTGTATAATACCCACTGTGATACAACTCCTGTATAATACCCCCTGTGATGCAGCTCCTGTATAATACCCACTGTGATACAGCTCCTGTATAATACCCACTGTGATACAGCTCCTGTATAATACCCACTGTGATACAGCACCTGTATAATACTCCCTCTGATACAGCTCCTGTATAATACCCCCTGTGATACAGCTCCTGTATAATACCCCCTGTGATACAGCTCCTGTATAATACCCACTGTGATACAGCTCCTGTATAATACCCCCTGTGATACAGCTCCTGTATAATACCCACTGTGATACAGCTCCTGTATAATACCCACTGTGATACAGCTCCTGTATAATACTCAGTGTGATATAGCTCCTGTATAATACCCACTCTGATACAGCTCCTGTATAATACCCCCTGTGATACAGCTCCTGTATAATACCCACTGTGATACAGCTCCTGTATAATACCCACTGTGATACAGCGCCTGTATAATACTCCCTCTGATACAGCTCCTGTATAATACCCACTGTGACACAGCTCCTGTATAACACCCACTGTGATACAACTCCTGTATAATACCCCCTGTGATGCAGCTCCTGTATAATACCCACTGTGATACAACTCCTGTATAATACCCACTGTGATACAGCTCCTGTATAATACCCCCTGTGATGCAGCTCCTGTATAATACCCACTGTGATACAGCTCCTGTATAATACCCCCTGTGATACAGCTCCTGTATAATACCCACTGTGATACAGCTCCTGTATAATACCCACTGTGATACAGCTCCTGTATAATACCCACTGTGATACAGCTCCTGTATAACACCCCCTGTGATACAGCTCCTGTATAATACCCACTGTGATACAGCTCCTGTATAACACCCCCTGTGATACAGCTCCTGTATAATACCCACTGTGATACAGCTCCTGTATAATACCCACTGTGATACAGCTCCTGTATAATACCCACTGTGATACAGCTCCTGTATAATACCACCCGTGATACAGCTCCTGTATAATACCCCCTGTGAAACAGCTCCTGTATTACTGAATCTCTGGTACATGTCGTGTCTCAAACCCCCTGCTGCTCAGCTCCCGTATAAGGCTATGTGTGGATGGCCTTCTGTGGGTTACTACAGCAGTGAGCAAGTGGAGATTTTTATTGGCTGCAGAAGGTTAAAGAAATTATGAGGCTTGTAGGGGCTGGAGGAGGTTACAGAGATAGGGAGGGTTGTAAGGCCTGGGGGAGGTTACAGAGATGGGGAGGGGTGTAGGGGCTGGAGGAGGAGGTTACAGAGATAGGGAGCAGTGTAGGGGCTGGAGGAGTTTACTGAGATAGGTAGAGGTGTAGGGGCTGGAGGAGGAGGTTACAGAGATATGGAGGGGTGTAGGGGCTGGAGGAGGAGGTTACAGAGATAGGGAGGGGTGTAGGGGCTGGAGGAAGAGGTTACAGAGATAGGGAGGGGTGTAGGGGCTGGAGGAGGAGGTTACAGAGATAGCGAGGGGTGAGGCAATGAAGTAATTTGGTTGTCACAATAAGAATATTAATTTTGAGGCATTGCTGATGGGGACCCTCTGTACTATCACCAGCCTGGGGTATGATGGTGAAATGGTGGTTGATCTTTGGGAAAGTTGAAGATGATGGTCAGCCCCTGACTGCGCGATATCTCTCCAAGTTTCCCAGTCCCTGAATGTCAATGGGGGAAATTTGAGTGTCTGCTTTAATGCCAGTTGGACCATCGCTTGTCTACACTTCACTCCTGAGTCTCGCGATTGTACAGGCTGCCCACTCACTCGAGTGGTTCCTGGCCCTGAGGTGACAGGAATGTTCCTGCAATCAATTCCCTCGTTCACTTACACTCAACTGCATCAAGCCCTAATCTTTGAACGGGCATCAGAAATATTTCCCTTATCGGAGAATGTGACCTTGTGAATGGAATTGTGAGTCATGAGATGGAGAAAGGGGAGGCAGAGAGAGAGGGGGTGTGTGTGAGAGAGAGAGAGTGTAAAAAATAGAGACAGGAATGGGGAGACAGAGGGACAGAGAGTGAGGCAGAGAGAGAGAGAGACCAAGAGTGAGGACAGAGACAGAGTGACCCAGAGACATAAGTTGAAAAACGGTGATAAAGAGATTTAAAGAAGTGACAGGGATAAAGAGATACAGAGAGAGAGAGATTGAGAGACTGTCAGAGAGAGAGTTACACAGAGACAGAAAGACAGTGAGTGACAGGCTGACAGACTGAGAAAAAGTGAATGAGAATCAGGAGCAGAGAGAAAGAAAGAGACAGGGAGAGAGAGAGAGACAGACAGAGAGAGAGAGAGACAGAGAGAGAGAGAGAGAGAAAGAGACAGGGAGAGAGGGACGGAGAGAGAGTGAGGGACTGTGAGATGGGGAGAGAGTGGCAATGACAGGCAGAGAGTTAAAGAATGACAGAGAGAGATCGAAAGACAGAAGGAGAGAGAAAGAGAATGTGGAATACAAATAGATAGGCAGAGAAAGACAAAGATGGAGCGAAACAGGGTGAGGGAAAGAGGCATTGAGACAACCGGGAGAGCATGAGCACAGAGTAAAGTACAGCACCGAGCACTGAACCTGCGAGAGAGAGAGAATGTGTAAAAAAGAGAGAGGAATAGAGAGGTAGAGAGAGAGAGAGAGAGACTGAGAGAGAGAGAGAGGCAGAGAGAGAGAGAGAGACTGAGAGAGAGAGACTGAGAGAGAGAGGGACTGAGAGAGAGAGGCAGAGAGAGAGAGGGAGAGAGAGTGAGAAACTGAGAGTGACAGACTGATGGAGAAGAGCGAGACATAGAAAGAGAGAGAAAGTTAGAGGCAGAGAGAGAGAGAGAGGTATTTATGGGTTGTCAGCAACAGTGAGCAGACTGGAAGCTGAATGGTGCTGAGAGAGGTGTTACTCTGAGAGAGGGAACAGGCTGAATGAATTGTGTCTGATGCATTAATGAGAACAGAAAATGCTGGGTTTCTGATTTCCAGCACCCGCAGTGTTTAACTTCTGGCTCTGACATTTTGCTTTCCTGGCCCCAGTCCAGGGTAAGGAGCTGAAAACCCGGCTACTTTGGCCCAGGGAGGAGGAGACCTAACACGCCATACATACCTGATCATTGGTGATCGATGGATCTGCATTCAGCGGCTCTGTTGCCATTACTCGAGCTGCTTCTCCCACAAACAGAGAAACAATCCACGATCCACTTCCTCCTGGATCTTTTGGTGCTAACTGGTAACTGGGGGGGTGTCATGTGACACTCAGTCTGCCCTTATTGGGCTGGGGAAAAAAAAAATCAACATACTGTACTCACTCTTCAAAAACCAGCAGAGAAACTGGCAGAACACAATCTCTACTACAGAAATGTGTGCTCGTCACCCAAGCCATTGCAGTACAGAGGGAGCACCGCGCTGTCGAAGGATCAGTGCTGAGGGAGTGCTGCGCTGTTGGAGGGCAGCACTGAGGGAGTACCGCACTGCCAGAGGGCAGTAACCCTCCACTATCATATCCCACTCTCCCATTCCAAAAGCCCACTCCCGGCACACAATACCCCATTCCCCCAGTTCGATGTCCCATAGAGTAAGTCCAATATTTCACCCTCACAGTCCAGTGTCTGACTCTCTCAGACAGATATCCCACTCTCCCATTGCAATATCCCACCCCCCCCAGTCTGATATGCCACTGCCAGTCCAACATTTCACTCTCCCAGTCCAATATTGCACTATCCCAGTCCGATATCCCACCCTCCCTGTGCGATAAACCAATCTCCCAGACCAATAGCCCACTGACTTAGTCCTATATCTCACTCACCCATTCCAATATTCCACCGTCCCATTTCAATATCCCTCCCTCCCAGGCTGATATCCCACTCTCCCTGTCTGATAACCCATTCTCCCATTCAATATCACAAACTCCGAGTCCAATATCCCACTGTGCCAGTCCAATATACCACTCTCCCAGACTGATTTCCCACTTGCAGTCCAATATCCCACTACTCCATCCAATATCCCACTCACCCAGTCCAGAGTCCTACTGTCCCAGTCTAATATCCCACTCCCCAAGTCCAATATCCCACTCCCAGACCGCTATCCCATTCTCCCATTCCGATATCCCACTCTCCCTGTCAAATATTCCACTCTCCCTGTCCAATAGCCCACTCTCCCAGTCCAATATCCCACTCTCCATGTCCTCTATCCCACTCTCCCAGTCCAAGATCCCACTCTGCCAGTCCATGAAACTGCTCTCCCAGACCAAAAAGCCACTCCCCCAGAATGATATCCCACTCGCAGCCCAATATCCCACTACTACATCCAATATCCCACTCACCCAGTCCAAAGTTCCACTTTCCCAGTCTAATATCCCAATCTCCAAGTCCAATATCTCACTCTCCCAGGCCACTATCCCATTCTCCCATTCCGATATCCCACTCTCCCTGTCAGATATCCCACTCTCCCTGTCCAAGACCCACTTCCCCAGTCCAATATTCCACTCTCCATGTCCAATATCCCACTCTCCCTGTCCAATATCCCACACTCTCAGTCAATATCCCACTCCCAGTCCAATATCCCACTGACTCAATACAATATCCCACTCTCTTGAGTCCAATATCCCACTCTCCCAGTCCAATATCCCATTCCCCAAGTCCATTATCACACTCTCCCAGTCCAATATCAAATTCTCCCAGTCCGATATTCCACTCCCAGTCCAATATCCCTTTCTGCCAGTCCAATATCCTATTCCCCAAGACCAATATCCCACTCCCAGTCTGATATTCCACTCTCCGAATCCAATATCCCACTCTCCCAGCCCAATATCCCACTCTCCTTATCAAATACCCCACTCTCCCAATCCAATATCCCAATCTCCCAGCCTGATATCACACTTTCCCAGTCCAAAATCCTACTATCCCAATCCAATATCCCACTCTTCCAGTCCGATATCCCACTGACTCAGCCCAATACCTCACTCTCCTAGTCCTCTATCCCATTCCCCCAGTCCAAAATCCCACTGATTCAGTCCAATATTCCACTCTCCCAGTCCAATATCCCACTCTCCCAGTCTGAGATCCCACGAACCAAGTCCAATATCCCACTCCCGCAAGCAGGCAGAACAGAACAGAACATTACCGAAATGGTGAGAGATTGCAGAGCTATGAGATTCAGAGGGATCTGGGTGTCTTAGGGCATGAATCACAAAAGGTTAGTGTGCAGGTACAGCAAGTAATTAGGAAAGCTAATAGAATGTTATCATTTATTGTGAGGGGGTAGAGAGGTTGTGCTTCAGTTGTACAACTAATTAGACCACAGCTGGAGTACTGTGTTCAGTAATGGTCTCCTTGTTTAAGGAAAGATGTTAATGCATGGAAGTAGTTCAGAGAAGGTTTACTACACTGATACCTAGAATCAACGGGTTGTCTTCTGAAGAAAGGTGGACAGGCTAGGCTGGAACAAAAACAAAAATGGCTGGATAAACTCAGCAGGTCTGACAGCATCTGTGGAGAGAAATACAGTTAACGTTTCGAGTCCGTATGACTCTTCATCAGAACTAAAGAGGAATAGAAATAAGGTGAAATATAAGCTGTTTAAGGTGGGGGTGAGAGAGGTGGAGCTGGATAGAGGGCCAGTGATAGGTGGAGGTAAAGGAGAGATTGCCAAAGGTGTCATAGATAAAAGAACAAAGGGGTGTTGACAGTGGTGATCTTAGCTAAAGGAATGTGC
Organism: Cetorhinus maximus; assembly: GCF_964194155.1. Classification (NCBI taxonomy): domain Eukaryota; kingdom Metazoa; phylum Chordata; class Chondrichthyes; order Lamniformes; family Cetorhinidae; genus Cetorhinus; species Cetorhinus maximus. Next base: position 893,138 of record NC_135911.1, on the reverse strand, counting down.
TAATGGTGACATTAAGGGTAGAAAGCAGGATGAACAAGTGACAGATAGCTCTAGCGGGGGTGGGGTGGGGGAAAGGGATCGAAATAGGCTAAAAGGTGGAGATAAAACAATGAATGGAAATAAATGTTAAAAATAATAATAGAAATAGGTGGGAAAAGAACACTATATATGTATATATATATATGTAATAATTATTAGAAAAAAGGGGATCGGAAAGGGGGTGGGGATGGAGGAGGGAGTTCATGATCTAAAATTGTTGAACTCAATATTCAGTCCGGAAGGCTGTAAAGTGCCTAGTCGGAAGATGAGGTGCTGTTCCTCCAGTTTGCGTTGAGTTTCACTGGAACAATGCAGCAGGCCAAGGACGGACATGTGGGCATGAGAGCAGGGTGGGGTGTTAAAATGGCAAGTGACAGGGAGGTCTGGGTCATGCTTGCGGACAGACCGAAGGTGTTCCGCAAAGCGGTCACCCAGTCTGCGTATCCACTGGAGTTTAGAAGAGTGAGAGGTGAAACACTAATGATCCTGGGGGGACTTGACAGGGTGGGCGTTAAGAGGATGTTTCCTCTGGTGGGAGAATCTAGAACTAGAGGTCAGGGTTTAAAAATAAGGGGTCACCCATTTAAAACGGAGATGAGGCAAAAGATCTTTCTCTCAGAGGGTTGTGAGTCTTTGGAACTCTCTTCCTGAAAAGGTGGTGGAAGCAGAGCCTTTGAATATTTTTGAAGGCAGAGGTGGATAGGTTCTTGGTAAGCAAGGGGGTGAAAGGTTATCAGGGGGTGCAGATTTCAGGTGACTATCAGGTCAGCCATGATCTTATTAAATGGCGGAGCAGGCTTGAGGGGCTAAATGGCCTACTCCTGCTCCGAGTCTGTATGTTCATAAGACCCCACTCCCAGTCCAATATCCCACTGACTAAGTCCAATATCCCACTCTCCCAGTTCAATATCCCACTCCCAGTCCAAAGTACCACTCTCTCAATCCAATATCCAATTCTCCCAGTCTGATATCTCATTGACTCAGTCCAATATCCCACTCTCCCAATCCAATACCCCACTCTCCCAGTGCGATATCCCATTGACTCAGTTCAATATCCCACCCTTCCCATCGAATATCCCACTGACTCAGTTCTATATCCCATTTCCCTGTCCTGTACTCCACTATCCCAGTCTGATACCCAACCCACCCAAGCTAATATCCCATTCCCAAAGTCGAATATCCCATTCTCCCAGTCCAATATCAATTCTCTCAAATGGCTATCCCACTCTCCCATTACAATATTCATCTCTCCCATTCCGAGATCTTACTCTTGCAGTCCGATATCCCACTCTCCCAGTTCAATTTCCCACTCTCCCAGTCCAATGTGCCATGCTCCCATTCCAATATCCCACTCTCCCAGTCTGATATCTCATTCTCTTAGTCTTATAGCAAACATCCCTCCCAGTCTGATACCCCACTCTCCCAGCCCAATATCCCACTGACTCAGCCCAATATCCCGCTCTCCCAGTCCAATATCCCACACTCCCGGTTTGATATCCCACTCCCAGACCAATATATCACTCTCACAATCCAATACCCCACTCTCCCAGTCTGATATCCCACTGACTCAGCCCAATATCCCACTTTCCCAGTCTGATATGTCACTCCCAGTCTGATATCCCATTCCCCCAACCAAAAAATACCCGCTGACTCAGTACAATATCCCAATTTCCAGGCCCTATATCTCACTTTCAGAGTCCAGTACCCCACTCTCCCATTCTAATATCCCATTCCCCCAGTCCAATATCCTATTGACTCAGCCCAAAATCCCACTCTCCCAGTCCAAAATTCCATTCTCACAGGCCGATATTCGACTCCTCAGTCCAATATCCCACTCTCCCAGTCCCATATCCCAGTGACTCAGTTCTATATCCCACCATCCTGTCCTAAACTCCACTATCCCAGTCTGATACCCAATCCTCCCAGGCCAATACCCCATTCCCAAAATCCAATATCCCACTCTCCGAGTCCAATATCCCACTCTCCCAGTCCAATATCCCATCCTCCTAGTCCAATATTAATTCTCTCAGACAGATATCCCAATCTCCCATTACAATATGTAACTCTCCCAGCCTGAGATCTCACTCTCCTAGTGCTATATCCCACTCTCCCAGTCCAATATCCCACTCTCCCAGTCCAATATCCCACTCTCCATGTCCAATGTTCTACTTGGGGCAGGCGATAGCGTAGTGATATTGTCACCAGTAATCCAGAAACCCGGGATAATGCTCCATGTTCGAATCCCACCATGGCAGGTGAGGAATTTGAATTCAATAAAAACCCGGAATTAAAAGCCTAATGATGACCATGAAGCCATTGTTGTAAATGTCCCAATGTCCTTTAGGGAGGGAAATCTGCTATCCTTACCCGATCTGGCCTGCATGTGACTCCAGACCCACAGCAATGTGGTTGACTCTCAATTGCCCTCTGAACAAGGGCAGAGTTAGGGGTTAGCTGGCCTGGCCAGTGATACCCATGTCCCATGAACGAATAAATAAAATAAACTCTCCCAGTACCAGTATCCCATTCTCCCACTCCAATGTCAATTCCCTCAGGTGACTCTCCCACTCTCCCATTACAGTCCAAGATCTCACTCTCCCAGTCCAATGCCCCTGGTCCATTATTCGACTTTCCAGTCCAATATCCCATTCTGCATGTACAATTTCCTACTCTCCCAGTCCATTGGGCCATGCTCCCCTTCCAATATCCTAGTCTTATAGCAAACTCCCCCAGTCTGATGCCCTGCTCTCCCGGTCCAATATCCCACACCCCAGTCCAATATCTGACCCCTAGTTTGATATCCCGCTCTCAGTACAATATCCCACTCTCCCAATCCAATATCCGACTATCCCAACTGATATATCCCATGACTCACTCCAATATCCCACTCTCCCTGTCCCATATCTCACTCCCAGTCTCATATCCCATTCCCCCAGTCAAAAAAAATCCAACATGCTGCTCTGCTTGTACAATATCCCACTCTCCCAGTGCAATACTCCACTCCCCCAGTCCAATATCGCACTCTCTGACACGGTTATCCCACACTCCCAGTCAAATATCTCATTCCCAAAGTACGATCTCCCATTCCAATATCCCACTCCCCATGTCCAAGACCCCAATCTTCTGGTCCAATATCCCACTCTCCAATTCCGATATCCCACTCTCCCACTCCACTATCCCCTTTCCCCAGTCCATATCACATTCTCACAGGTGATATCCCAGTCTCCCATTCTGATATCCCACTTACCCAGTCCACAATCTCACTCTCACATTGCGATTTTCAACTCTGCCAGTGCAATATACCTTTCTCCCAATTCAATATTCCACTCTCCCCAGTCCGTTATCCCACTCTCAAAGTCTAATATCCCACACCCCCGTCCAATAACCCACTTCCCCAATCCAACATCCCGATCTCTCAGTCCAATATCCTGCTCTCCCAGTCCGTCAACCCACTGTTCCAGTCCAAATTCCAACTGTCCTATTCCAATATCCCACTCTCCCAGTCCAATGTCTCACTCTCCCAGTCCAGTATCCCTCTGACCATGTCCACTATCCTAATCTCCCTTTCCGATATTCTACTCTCCCAGTGCAATATCGCTCAATCCATGTCTGAGACCCCACACTCCCAGTCCAATATCCCACTCTCCCAGTCCAATAACCCACTCGCCCAGTCCAATAACCCACTCGGCCAGTCCAAAATCCCACTCACAGCCCAATATCCCACTCCCCTTGTCTAATATTCCACTCTCCCAGTCCAATACCCCACACTCCCATTCTTCGATCCCACTCCCCCAGTGTAATATCCGACTTTCCCAGTCCAATATCCCACACTCCTAGTCCAATATTCCACTCTTCCTGCCCAAAAACCCATTCACCCAGTCCAATACCTCACTCTCCCATTCCAATATTCCACACTCCCATTCTCATATCCCACTTTCCCAGTCTGATATCCCACTCTCCCAGTCCAAAATGACAATGCCTCAGTCCCATATTCCACTCTCCCAGTCTAATATGCCATTTTCCTAGTCCAATATCACACTTGTGGTCCAATACCCCACATCCCATGCCCAATATTTCAATCTCTCAGTCCAATATTCCACTCTCCCACTTCAATATTCCACTCTCACTGTACAATATCAGACTCCCATGGTCCAATATATTATTCTTCCTGCAGTATTCCATTCTCCCAGTCTGATATCCCACTCCCCCAGTCCTATATTCCACTCTCCCAGTCCAATATCGCACTCTCCCAGTCCAATAACTCACTCTCCCATTCCAATATACTACTCACCCAGTCCAATATCCCACTCTCCCAGTCCAATAACTCACTCTCCCATTCCAATATACTACTCACCCAGTCCAATATCCCACTCTCCCAGTCCAATATCTCACTCTCTCAGTTCAATGCTCCATTCTCCCAGTCCAATATCCCACCTTCCTAGTCCAAAATCCCACTTCCTCAGTCCGACATTCCACACCCCTGGTCCAATATCCCACTCACAGTCCAATATCCAGCTCCCCATGCCCAATACGTGACTCTCCCAGCCCTATATCCCACTGTCTGAGTCTAATATCCCACTCTCCGAGTTTAATATCCCACTCTCCCAGTCCAATATCCCACCTTCCCAGTGGATGTCCTACTAATTCAGTCCAATATCCCACTCTCCTGGTCCAATATCCCACTCTCCTGGTCCAATATCCCACTCTCATGGTCAGATATACCATTCTCTAAGTCCGATATCCAGTCTCCCATTCTGATACCCCACTCCCCCAGTCCAGTATACCTCTGTTCCAGTCCAAGTTCCCACTCTCCCAGTCCAATATCCCACTCTCCCAGTCCCATATCTCACTCCCAGTCTCATATCCCATTCCCCCAGTCAAAAAAAATCCACTGACTCAGTTCTATATCCCACTCAATAGGCCCTTTGTCTTACTCCACCCAGTCTGATATCCCACTCTCCCAGTCCAATATCCCACTGCCTCAGTTCTATATCCCACTCTCCCTGTCTGATACCCAACCCCCCAGGCCAATATCCCATTCCCAAAGTCCAAAATCCCATTCTCCCAGTCCAATATCAATTCTCTCAGAAGGTTATCCCACTCCGCCATTACAATATGCAACTCTCCCAGTCTGAGATCTCACTCTCACAGTTCAATATCCCACACCCCAAGTCCAATATCCAACTTCCAGTCCAATATCCCACTTCCCATGACCAATATCCCACTCGCCATGTCCAATATCCCACTTTCCCAGACCAACATCCCGCTCTGCTTGTGCAATATCCCACTCTCCCAGTGCAATACTCTACTCCCCCAGTCCAATATTGCACTCTCTGACACGGTTATCCCACACTCCCAGTCAAATATCTCATTCCCAAAGTACGATCTCCCATTCCAATATCCCACTCCCCATGTCCAAGACCCCACCCTTCCGGTCCAATATCCCACTCTCCAATTCTGATATCTCACTCTTCCTCTCCGCTATCCCCCTTCCCCAGTCCATATCACATTCTCACAGGTAATATCCCAGTCTCCCATTCTGATATCCCACTCACCTAGTCCAAAATCTCACTCTCACATTGTGATTTTCAACTCTGCCAGTGCAATATACCTTTCTCCCAATTCAATATTCCACTCTCCCCAGTCCGTTATCCCACTCTCAAAGTCTAATATCCCACACCCCCGTCCAATATCCCACTTCCCCAATCCAACATCCCGATCTCTCAGTCCAATATCCTGCTCTCCCAGTCCGTCAACCCACTGTTCCAGTCCAAATTCCAACTGCCTTATTCCAATATCCCACTCTCCCAGTCCAATGTCTCACTCTCCCAGTCCAGTATCCCTCTGACCATGTCCACTATCCCAATCTCCTTTTCCAATATTCTACTCTCCCAGTGCAATATCCCTCAATCCATGTCTGAGACCCCACACTCCCAGTCCAAGTTTCAACTCTCCCAGTCCAAATTCCCACTATCCCATTCCGATATCCCACCCTGCCAGCCCAATATCCCACTCTCCCAGTCCAATAACTCACTTGCCCAGTCCAAAATCCCACTCACAGCCCAATATCCCACTCCCCTTATCTAATATTCCACTCTCCCAGTCCAATACCCCACTTCCCCGGTCCAATATGCCACTGTCCCAGCTAAATATCCCACACTCCCAGTCCAGTATTCCACTCTTCCTGCCCAAAAACCCATTCACCCAGTCCAATACCTCACTCTCCCATTCCAATATACCACTCGCCCAGTCCAATATTCCACACTCCCATTCTTATATCCCACTCTCCCAGTCCAAAATGACACTGCCTCAGTCCCATATTCCACTCTCCCAGTCTAATATCCCATTCTCCTAGTCCAATCTCACACTTGTGATCCAATATCCCACTCCCCATGTCCAATATTTCACTCTCCCAGTCCAATATCCCACTCTCCCACTTCAAAATTCTGCTCTGACGGTCCAATATCAGACTCTCATGGTCCAATATATTATTCTCCTTGCAGTATTCCATTCTCCCAGTCTGATATCCCACTCCCTCAGTCCTATATTCCGCTGTCCCAGTCCAAGTTCCCACTCTCCCAGTTCAAAATACCGATCTCCCAATCCAATATCCCACATTCCCAGTTCAAAATCCAACTCTTGCAGCCCAATCTGCCACTCTCGCTGTCCATCATCCCACTCTCACTGTCTGTCATCCCAATCTCTCTGTCTTCTATCCCACTCTCCCAGTCCGATATCCCTCTCTCCCATCCCAAGACCCCACTTTTCCTGTCCAAAATACCACTGTTCCATTCCGATATTTCACTGTCCCAATGCAAGTTCCTACTCACCCAGTTAAAAATCCCACTCTCACATTCTGATATCCAACTCTTCCAGAGCTATATGCCTTTCTCCCAATCCAATATTCCACTCTCCCAATCCATTATCTCACTCTCCCATTCCATATCCCAGTCTCTCGTCCAATATCCCACACCCACAATCCAACATCCCACTTTCTCAGTACAATATCATGCTCTCCCAGTCTGATATGCCTTTCCCCCAGTCTGATATCCCAATATTCCAGTCTGACATTCCACTCCCCTAGTCAGACACCTACTCCCACTGTCAAATATCCTTCCCCCCCAGTCCATTAACCCACTCTCGCAGTCCGATATACACTCTCCCAGTCCAAGTTTCCACTCCCCCAGTCCAAAATCCAACTGTCCAATTTCAATATCCCACTCTCCCAGTCCAATGCCCACTCTTCCATTCCAATATCCCACTGACCATGTCCACTATCCCACCCTCCCTTTCCGATATTTCACTCTCCCAGTGCAATATTTCTCGCTCCCTATCTGAGACCCCACAATCCCAGTCCAATTTCCCACTCTCCCAGTCCAATATCGTGCACCCTTAGTCCAATATCCGACTCCCAGTCCAATATCCCACTTGCCATGTCCAATATCCCACTTGCCATGTCCAATATCCCACTCTCCCAGTCCAATATCCCACTCTCCCATTCTGATATCCCACTCTCCCTCTCCAATATCCCCCAGTCCATATCACATTCTCAAAGGTGATATCCTAGTCTCCCATTCCGTCCGATATCCCACTCACCCATTCCAAAATCCCACTTTCACATTCTGATATTCAACTCTACCAGTGCAATATACCTTTCTCCCAATCCGATATTCCACACTCCCAGTCTAATATCCCACTCCCCCTTCCAACATCCCACTCTCTCAGTCCAATATGCTGTTCTCCCTGTCCGATATGCCACTCTCCCAGTCCAATATCCCACTTACACAGTCTGAAAGTTACTCCCACTGTGAAATATCCCATTGTCCTAGTCTGTCAACCTACTGTCCCAGTCCAAGGTGCCACTCTCCCAGTCCAAATTCCAACTGTCCTATTCTTATATCCCACTCTACCAGTCCAATATCCCACTCTCCCAGTCCAATGTCTCACTTTCCCAGTCCAGTATTCCTCTGACCATGTCCACTATCCCAATCTCCCTTTCTGATATTCCCAGTGCAATATCGCTCACCCCCTTTCTGAGACCCCACACTCCCAGTCCAAGTTTCAACTTTGCCAATCCAAATTCTCACTATCCCATTCCGATATTCCACCCTCCTAGTCCAATATCCCACTCTCTCATACTTATATCCTATTTCCATGGTGTAATATTCCATTCTCTCAGTCAAATATCCGACTGTCCCAGTCAAATATCATACACTCCCTGGTTAATATCCCACTCTCCCAGTCAAAGATCCCACGCACCCAGACCAATATTCCGCTCCCCTAGTCCAACGCACCACTCTCCCAGTCCAATATTCCACTCTCCCAGTCCAATATCACACTCTCCCAGTCCAATAACTCACTCTCCCATTCCAATATACTACTCACCCAGTCCAATATCCCACTCACCCAGTCCAATAGTCCACTCCCCTTGTCCAATATCCCACTCTCCCAGTCCAATATCTCACTCTCTCAGTTCAATATCCCACTCTCCTATTCTTAGACCCCATTCTCCCAGTCTGATATCCCACCTTCCCAGTCCAAAATCCAACTTCCTCAGTCCGACATTCCACACCCCTGGTCCAATATCCCACTCACAGTCCAATATCCAGCTCCCCATGCCCAATACGTCACTCTCCCAGCCCAATATCCCACTGTCTGAGTCTAATATCCCACTCTCCGAGATTAATATCCCAAACTCTGTCCAATATCCCACCTCCCAGTGGATGTCCTACTAATTCAGCCCAATATCCCAATCTCCTGGTCCAATATCCCACTCTCATGGTCTGATATACCATTCTCCAAGTCCTATATATAAGTCTCTCATTCTGATACCCCACTCCCCCAGTCCAGTATACCTCTGTCCCAGTCCAAGTTCCCACTCTCCCAGACCAAAATACCACTCTCCCAGTCCGAAATCCCACATTCTCAGTCCAATATCCACCTCTCGCAAGATAAAAACAAAAAGCTAAAAGCTACTGTGGATGCTGGAAATCCAAAACAAAAACAGAATTACCTGGAAAAACTCAGCAGGTCTGGCAGCATCGGCGGAGAAGAAATCAGTTAACGTTTCGAGCCTTCATGGCCCTTTGGCAGAACTGAAGCATAGTTAGGAGAAAGGTGAAATATAAACTGGTTTAAGGGAAGGGGGGAAGAGAGACGTTCAGGGTGTGGTGATTGTGGAGATAAGCAGTGATAGGCAAAAGATGTCACAGACAAAAGGATCCAAGAGGTGTTGAAGGTGGTGATATTGTCTAAGAAAGGTGCTAATTAAGTATGGATGGCAGGATACTCAAGGTACAGCTCTCGTGGGGGTGGGGTGGAAAGACTGACAAGGTTTTAGTTTTAGATTTAAAAATAATGGAAATAGGTGGGAAAAGAAGAATCTATATAAATTATTGAAAAAAAAAGGTGGGGGTGCGAGAAACGGGGTGGGGATTGGGGGTGGTGGAGAAACGGGGTGGGGATGGGGGGAGGGAGTTTAAGATCTAAAGTTGTTGAACTCAGTATTCAGTCCGGAAGGCTGTAAAGTGCCTAGTCGGAAGATGAGGTGCTGTTCCTCCAGTTTGCGTTGGGCTTCACTGGAACAATGCAGCAAGCCAAGGACAGACATGTTGGCAAGAGAACAGGGTGGAGTGTTGAAATGGCAAGTGACAGGGAGGTTTGGGTCTTTCTTGCAGACAGACCGCAGGTGTTCTGCAAAACGGTCGCCCAGTTTGCATTTGGTCTCTCCAATGTAGAGGAGACCGCATTGGGAGCAACGAATGCAGTAGACTAAGTTAGGGGAAATGCAAGTGAAATGCTGCTTCACTTGAAAGGAATGTTTGGGCCCTTGGACGGTGAGGAGAGAGGAAGTAAAGGGGCAGGTGTTGCATCTTCTGCGTGGGCATGGGGAGATGCCATAGGTGGGGGTTGAGGAGTAGGGGGTGATGGAGGAGTGGACCAGGGTGTCCCTGACAGCATTCCGTAGGGATCGTTCCCTCCGGGACACCCTGGTCCACTCCTCCATCACCCCCTACTCCTCAACCCCCACCTATGGCACCTCCCCATGCCCACGCAGAAGATGCAACACCTGCCCCTTCACTTCCTCTCTCCTCACCGTCCAAGGGCCCAAACACTCCTTTCAAGTGAAGCAGCATTTCACTTGCATTTCCCCCAACTTAGTCTACTGCATTCGTTGCTCCCAATGCGGTTTCCTCTACATTGGAGAGACCAAACGCAAACTGGGCGACCGTTTTGCAGAACACCTGCGGTCTGTCTGCAAGAAAGACCCAAACCTCCCTGTCGCTTGCCATTTCAACACTCCACCCTGTTCTCTTGCCCACATGTCTGTCCTTGGCTTGCTGCATTGTTCCAGTGAAGCCCAACGCAAACTGGAGGAACAGCACCTCATCTTCCGACTAGGCACTTTACAGCCTTCCGGACTGAATATTGAGTTCAACAATTTTAGATCTTAAACTCCCTCCCCCCATCCCCACCCCGTTTCTCACCCCCACCACCCCCCTCCTTTTTTTTTTCCAATAATTTATATAGATTCTTCTTTTCCCACCTATTTCCATTATTTTTAAATCTAAAACTAAAACCTTGTCAGTCTTTCCACCCCACCCCCACTAGAGCTGTACTTTGAATATCCTGTTTTCCATTCTTAATTAGCACTTTTCTTAGACAAATATCACCACCTTCAACACCTCTTTGATCCTTTTGTCTGTGACATCTTTTGCCTATCACTGCTTATCTCCACATTCACCACACCCTCAACGTCTCTCTTCCCCCACCCCCCTTAAACCAGTTTATATTTCACCTTTCCCCTAACTATGCTTCAGTTCCGCCGAAGGGTCATGAAGGCTCGAAACGTTAACTGATTTCTTCTCCGCCGATGCTGCCAGACTTGCTGAGTTTTTCCAGGTAATTCTGTTTTTGTTCCACCTCTCGCAGCCTGATATGCCATTCTCAATTTCCATCATCCCACTCTTGCTGTTCATTATCCCACTCTCCCAGTCAAATATCCCTCTGTCCCAGACAAAGTTCCAACTCTCCCAGTCCAAAAAAGCACTCTCCCATTCCAATATCCCCCTGTCCCAGTCCAAGTTCCTACTTTCCCAGTCCAAAATCCCACTCTCACATTCTGATATTCAACTCTGCCAGTGCAATATGCCTTTCACCCAATCCGATATTCCATTCTCCCAGACTGTTATCTCACTCTCCCAGTCCCAATATCCCAATCCCACTTCCCCATCCAATATCCCATCTCGCAGTCCAATATACACTCTCCCAGTCCAAAGTCCAACTGTCCCATTCCGATATCCCACTCTCCCACTCCGATATCCCTCTGACCACGTCCACTATCCCAATCACCCTTTCCAATATTTCACTCTCCCAGTGCAATATCGCTCACTCCCTGTCCAAGACCCCACACTCCCAGTCCAAGATCCAACTCTCCCAGTCCAAATTGTCACTGTCCCATTCTGATATCCCACTTTCTCAGTCCAATAACCCACTCCCCCAGTTCAATTTCCTACTCTCCCGGTCCAATATACAACATTCCCAGTCCTATACCCCACTCCCATTCTTATATCCTACTCCCCCATTCTGCTAAACACTCCCATTCCAATATCCCACATTCCCAGTCCAATATCACACTCTCCATGTCCAATATGTCACTGTCCTAGTCCAATATCCCACTCACCCATTCTTATGTCCCACTGTCCCAGTGTAACATCACACTCTCCCAGTACAATTTCACACTCTCCCATCAAATATCTGCCACACCCAGCTCGATATCCCAATTTCCTAGTCCAATTTCACACTCTCCCATCAAATATCTGCCACACCCAGCTCGATATCCCAATTTCCTAGTCCAATATCCCACTCTCCCAGTCCAATATGCCATTATCCCAGCCCAAAATCCCAATCTCCCAGTCTGATGCCTCACTCTCCTAGTCTAACGTCCAACTCTCCCAGCCCATTACCCCACTCTCCCAGACCCTTACCTCACTAACAGTGTCCAATCTCTGAGCCCGATGCACCACTCTCTCAGCCCAATATCCCACTCTCCCAGCCCAATATCCCACTCTCCAAGTCCAATATCCCACTGTCCCATTCCACATTCCCACTTTCCCAGTCCAAAATGCTACTGTACCATTCCAAAATCCCACCCTCCAAGTCCAAAATCCAACTCTCGCAGCCTGATACCCCACTCTCGCTGTCAGTTATTCCACTCTCCCAGCCCAAAGTCTCACTTTCGTATTCAGATATTCAACTCTCCCAGTGCAATATACCCTTCTCGCAATACAATATCCCACCTCTCCCAGTCCAGCTTCCAACTCTCCCAGTCTCTTATCCCACTGACAGTGTCCAATATACCACTCTCTGAGTCCGATACACCACTCTCCCAGGCCAATATCCCACTCTCCCAGTCCAACATCCCACTCTCCCAGTCCAATACCACAGTCTCCCAATCCAACATCCCACTCTCCCAGTCTGATATCCCACTCTCCCAATCCAATATTCCACTGTCCCAGTCCAAGTTCCCACTCTGCCTTATACCTTTCTCCTGATCCGATATTCCACTCTCCCAGTCTGTTATCCCACTCTCCCTTTCCAATACCCCGCTTCCCCAATCCAACATCCCTCTCACTCAGTCCAATATCCTGCTCTCCCAATCTGATATGTCACTCTCCTAGTACAATAGCCCACTCTGTCAGTCCGATATCCCATACTCCCAATCTCATATCCCACTCCTGTCCTGTTCTGATACCCCACTCTCCCAGTTCAATTTCCTATTCTCCCAGTCCAATATCCTACTGACCGTGTCCAATACCCACTCCCCCAGTCAAATAACCCACATGACCAGTCCAATATCCCACTCCCCAGTCCAATATCCCACTCCCCCAGTCCAATATCCCACTCCCCAGTCCAATATCCCACTCCCCAGTCCAATATCCCACTCCCTCAGTCCAATATCCCACTCCCCCAGCCCAAAACACCACTGTCCCATTCTGATATCTCACCCCCCAGTCTAATATCTAACAAGCAGACCCTGATACCCCACTCTCACTGTCCATTACCCCATTCTCCCAGTTGATTATCCCATTCTCTGAGCCCCATATCCCACCCTCCAGGCCCAAAATCCCACTCTCACTTTCTTATATTGAAGACTTCCAGTGCAGCATACCTTTCGCTCAATGCGATATTCCACTCTCCCAGTCCGTTATCCCACTCTTCCAGTCAAATATCCCACTCCCCCATTCTATATCCCACTTCCGAATCCAACATCCCTCTCTCTCAGTCCAATATACTACTCTCAGAGACTGATACACCACTCTCCCGACCTGATATCCCACTTGTCCAGCTCAGTATCCTTCTCTCCCAGTTCAATAACCCACTCTCGCAGTCCAATATCCAACTCTTGTAGCCTGAGATCCCACTCTTGCTGTCCGTTATCCCACTCTCCCAGTCCGATATCCCACAGTCTGATATCCCACTCCCCCAGTCTTACACCTACTCCGCTTGTCAAATATCCCACTCTCCCAGTCCAATATCCCACACTCCCAGTCCAAGACTCATTCTCCCAGTCCAAGGTCTCACACTCCCAGTCCAAATTCCAACTGTCCCATTCTGATATCCCACTCTTATGGTCCAATATCCCTCTGACCAAGTCCACTATCCCACTTTCCCTTTCCAATATTCCCCTCTACCAGTGCAATATCACTCACTCCCTGTCCAAGTTCCCACTCTCCCAGTCTTAAATGCCACTATCCCAATCCAATATCCCACTCTGCCAGTCCAATATCCAACACTTGCAGCCTGATATCCCACACTCTCTGTCCATTATCCCACTCTCCCAGTCCGTTATCCCATTCTCTGGGCCCCATATCCCACTCTCCCAGTCCAAGGCCCCATCTCCCAGTCCAAATTCCAACTGCTCCATTCCGATATCTCTCTCACAGTCCAATATCCCTCTGACCATATCCACCACCCCACTCTCACATTCCAATATTCAACTTCCCCAGTGCCTTATACCTTTCTCCTGATCCGATATTCCACTCTCCCAGTCTGTTATCCCACTCTCCCTTTCCAATACCCCACTTCCCCAATCCAACATCCCTCTCAATCAGTCCAATATCCTGCTCTCCCAATCTGATATGTCACTCTCCTAGTACAATAGCCCACTCTGTCAGTCCGATATCCCATACTCCCAATCTGATATCCCACTCCCCCAATCTGACAACTACTCCCCCTGTCAAATATCCCACTCTCTCCTAGTTCGTTAACACACTTCCCCAGTCCAGTTACTCACTGTGCCAGTCCAATATCCCTCTGACATTGTCCACTATCCCAATCTCCCTTTCCGATATCCCACTTTCCCAGTGCAATATCGCTCGCTCCCTTTCTGAGACCCCACACTCCCAGTCCAAGTTCGAACTCTCCCTGGCCAAATTCCTGCTGTCCTGTTCTGATACCCCACTCTCCCAGTTCAATTTCCTATTCTCCCAGTCCAATATCCTACTGACCGTGTCCAATATCCCACTCCCCCAGCCCAATACCCACTCCCCCAGTCAAATAACCCACATGACCAGTCCAATATCCCACTCCCCAGTCCAATATCCCACTCCCCCAGTCAAATAACCCACATGACCAGTCCAATATCCCACTCCCCAGTCCAATATCCCACTCCCCCAGTCCAATATTCCACTCCCCCAGTCAAATAACCCACTCCCCCAGCCCAATACCCACTCCTCCAGTCAAATAACCCACATGCCTAGTCCAATATCCCACTCCCCAGTCCAATATCCCACTCCCCAGTCCAATATCCTACTCCTCCAGTCCACTATCCGACTCTCCCAATCCAATAATCCACTCTCCCTGTCGATGTCCCACTGATTGAGCCCAACACCCCACACTCCCTCTTCGATATCCCACTCTCCCAGTCCAATATCCCCATTCTCCACATCCAATATCTCACACCCGGTTCCAACATCCCATTCTCTCAG
>NC_135911.1:745609-873109 GCF_964194155.1 Cetorhinus maximus | reverse complement strand
GGTCACTCACTGACCCTGGGGAGAGTCTGTGGTCACTCACTGACCCTGGGGAGAGTCTATGGTCACTCACTGACCCTGGGGAGAGTCTGTGGTCACTCACTGACCCTGGGGAGAGTCTGTGCTCACTCTGAGCCTGGGGAGAGTCTGTGGTCACTCATTGACCCTGGGGAGAGTCTGTGGTCTCTCACTGACCCTGGGGAGAGTCTGTGCTCACTCACTGACCCTGGGGAGAGTCTGTGCTCACTCTGAGCCTGGGGAGAGTCTGTGGTCACTCACTGACCCTGGGGAGAGTCTGTGGTCTCTCACTGACCCTGGGGAGAGTCTGTGGTCTCTCACTGACCCTGGGGAGAGTCTGTGGTCTCTCACTGACCCTGGGGAGAGTCTGTGGTCTCTCACTGACCCTGGGGAGGGTCTGTGGTCACTCACTGACCCTGGGGACATCCTGTGGTCATTCACTAACCCTGGGTACAGTCTGTGGTCACTCTACTGACCCTGGGGTCAGACTGAGGTCACTCACTGACCCTGGGAAACTCTGTGGTCACTCACTGACCCTGGGGACAGTCTGTGGTCACTCACTAACCCTGAGAAAGTCTGTGGTCACTCACTGACCCTGGGACAGACTGTGGTCACTCACTGACCCTGGGTCAGACTGTGGTCACTCACTGACCCTGGGGAGAGTCTGTGGTCACTCACTGACCCTGGGGAGAGTCTGTGCTCACTCACTGACCCTGGAATATACTGTGGTCACTCACTGACCCTGGAATATACTGTGGTCACTCACTGACCCTGGGACAGACTGTGGTCACTCACTGACCCTGGGACAGACTGTGGTCACTCACTGACCCTGGAATATACTGTGGTCACTCACTGACCCTGGGACAGACTGTGGTCACTCACTGACCCTGGGACAGACTGTGGTCACTCACTGACCCTGGAATATACTGTGGTCACTCACTGACCCTGGGACAGACTGTGGTCACTCACTGACCCTGGAATATACTGTGGTCACTCACTGACCCTGGGACAGACTGTGGTCACTCACTGACCCTGGGACAGACTGTGGTCACTCACTGACCCTGGGACAGATTGTGGTCACTCACTGACACTTGGACAGAGTGTGGTCACTCACTGACCCTGGGGAGAGTCTGTGGTCACTCACTGACCCTGGAATATACTGTGGTCACTCACTGACCCTGGGTTAGACTCTGGTCACTGACACTTGGACAGAGTGTGGTCACTCACTGATCATGGGGCAGCTGTGGCCACTCACTGACCATCAGGACAGACTGGTCACTCACTACCCTGGGGTTAGACTGGTCACTCACTGATCTTGGGGACAGACCGTGGTCACTGAATGACCCAGGGGACAGTCTGTGGTCACTCACTGACCCTGGGACACTCTGTGGTCACTCACTGACCCTGGGACAGTCTGTGGTCACTCACTGACCCTGGGACAGTCTGTGGTCACTCACTGACCCTGGGACAGTCTGTGGTCACTCACTGACCCTGGGACAGTCTGTGGTCACTCACTGACCCTGGGACAGTCTGTGGTCACTCACTGACCCTGGGGACATCCTGTGGTCATTCACTGACCCTGGGGACATCCTGTGGTCATTCACTAACCCTGGGTACAGTCTGTGGTCACTCTACTGACCCTGGGGTCAGACTGAGGTCACTCACTGACCCTGGGAAACTCTGTGGTCACTCACTGACCCTGGGGACAGTCTGTGGTCACTCACTAACCCTGAGAAAGTCTGTGGTCACTCACTGACCCTGGGACAGACTGTGGTCACTCACTGACCCTGGGTCAGACTGTGGTCACTCACTGACCCTGGGGAGAGTCTGTGGTCACTCACTGACCCTGGGGAGAGTCTGTGCTCACTCACTGACCCTGGAATATACTGTGGTCACTCACTGACCCTGGAATATACTGTGGTCACTCACTGACCCTGGGACAGACTGTGGTCACTCACTGACCCTGGGACAGACTGTGGTCACTCACTGACCCTGGAATATACTGTGGTCACTCACTGACCCTGGGACAGACTGTGGTCACTCACTGACCCTGGGACAGACTGTGGTCACTCACTGACCCTGGAATATACTGTGGTCACTCACTGACCCTGGGACAGACTGTGGTCACTCACTGACCCTGGAATATACTGTGGTCACTCACTGACCCTGGGACAGACTGTGGTCACTCACTGACCCTGGGACAGACTGTGGTCACTCACTGACCCTGGGACAGACTGTGGTCACTCACTGACACTTGGACAGAGTGTGGTCACTCACTGACCCTGGGGAGAGTCTGTGGTCACTCACTGACCCTGGAATATACTGTGGTCACTCACTGACCCTGGGTTAGACTCTGGTCACTGACACTTGGACAGAGTGTGGTCACTCACTGATCATGGGGCAGCTGTGGCCACTCACTGACCATCAGGACAGACTGGTCACTCACTACCCTGGGGTTAGACTGGTCACTCACTGATCTTGGGGACAGACCGTGGTCACTGAATGACCCAGGGGACAGCCTGTGGCCACTCACTGACCCTGAGAAAGATTGTGGTCATCCACTGACCCTGGGTCAGTTTGTAGTCACTCGCTGACCATGGGACAGAATGTGGACACCCATTGAACCTAAGGACAGACTGTGGTCACTCACTGACCCTGGGGAAATACTGTGGTCACTCAGACTCTGTGGATAGCCTGTGGTCTCTCAGTGACCCTGGGACAGTCTGTGGTCACTCACTGACCCTGGGACAGTCTGTGGTCACTCACTGACCCTGGGACAGTCTGTGGTCACTCACTGACCCTGGGACAGTCTGTGGTCACTCACTGACCCTGGGACAGTCTGTGGTCACTCACTGACCCTGGGACAGTCTGTGGTCACTCACTGACCCTGGGACAGACTGTGGTCACTCACTGACCCTGGGACAGTCTGTGGTCACTCACTGACCCTGGGACAGTCTGTGGTCACTCACTGACCCTGGGACAGTCTGTGGTCACTCACTGACCCTGGGACAGTCTGTGGTCACTCACTGACCCTGGGACAGTCTGTGGTCACTCACTGACCCTGGGACAGTCTGTGGTCACTCATTGATCCTGAGGGACAGGCTGTTATCACCCACTGACCCTTGCATGACCTATGGTCACTCTCTGACCCTGAGACAGTCTGAGCTCACTCACTGACCATGGGGAATGTCTCTGGACACTTACTCACCCAAGGGACAGACTGTGGCTTTTCAGCGACCCTGGGGACAGACTGTGGTCACTCATTGACCTTGGGGACTGACTGTGGTCACTCATTGACCCTGGAGACAGACTGTGGTCACTCACTAACCCTGGGGGCAGACTGTGGTCACTCACTGACCCTGGGCACAGGCTGTGTCACTCACTGACCCTGGGACAGTCTGTGGTCACTCACTGACCCTGGGAAAGACTGTGGTCACTCACTGATACTGGGACAGTCTGTGGTCACTCACTGACCCTGGGAAAGACTGTGGTCACTCACTGACCCTGGGACAGTCTGTGGTCACTCACTGATACTGGGACAGTCTGTGGTCACTCACTGACCCTGGGAAAGACTGTGGTCACTCACTGATACTGGGACAGTCTGTGGTCACTCACTGATACTGGGACAGTCTGTGGTCACTCACTAACCCTGGGACAGACTGTGGTCACTCACTGACCCTGGGGACATATTGTGGTCACTCACTGATACTGGGACAGTCTGTGGTCACTCACTAACCCTGGGACAGACTGTGGTCACTCACTGATACTGGGACAGACTGTGGTCACTCACTGACCCTGGGACAGACTGTGGTCACTCACTGATACTGGGACAGACTGTGGTCACTCACTGACCCTGGGACAGACTGTGGTCACTCACTGATACTGGGACAGACTGTGGTCACTCACTGACCCTGGGACAGACTGTGGTCACTCACTAACCCTGGGGACAGACTGTGGTCACTCACTAACCCTGGGGACAGACTGTGGTCACTCACTAACCCTGGGGACAGACTGTGGTCACTCACTGATACTGGGACAGACTGTGGTCACTCACTGATACTGGGACAGACTGTGGTCACTCACTGACCCTGGGAGCAACCTTTAATCACTCACTGAACATTAGAACAGGCTGTGGTCACTCACTGACCCTGGGAAAGACTGTGGTCACTCACTGACCCTGGGAAAGACTGTGGTCACTCACTGATACTGGGACAGACTGTGGTCACTCACTGATACTGGGACAGACTGTGGTCACTCACTGATACTGGGACAGACTGTGGTCACTCACTGACCCTGGGACAGACTGTGGTCACTCACTGATACTGGGACAGACTGTGGTCACTCACTGACCCTGGGAGCAACCTTTAATCACTCACTGAACATTAAAACAGGCTGTGGTCACTCACTGGCAAGGAGACAGGCTGTGGTCACTCATTAACGCTGGGGACAGACTATGGTCACTTACTGCCCCTGGGGACAGACTCTAGTCACTCAATGGCTCTGGGGACAGACGGTGGTCACTGACTCAACCTAGAAGAGTCTGTGGTCACTCACTAACCCTGGGACAGACTGTGGTCACTCACTGATACTGGGACAGACTGTGGTCACTCACTGACCCTGGGAGCAACCTTTAATCACTCACTGAACATTAGAACAGGCTGTGGTCACTCACTGGCAAGGGGACAGTATGTGGTCACTCATTGACCCTGGGGACAGACTATGGTCACTCACTGATCTTGGGGACAGACTCTGGTCACTCACTGACTCTGGGGACAGACGGTGGTCACGACTGAACCTAGAAGAGTCTGTGGACACACAATGACCGTGGGGCAGTATGTGATCACCTGTGGTCACTCACTGACACTGGGGGCAGATGGTGGTCACTCACTGACACTGGGGGCAGATGGTGGTCACTCACTGACACTGGGGGAAGATGGTGGTCACTCACTGACATTGGGGGCAGATGGTGGTCACTTACTGACACTGGGGGCAGATGGTGGTCACTCACTGACACTGGGGGCAGATGGTGGTCACTCACTGACACTGGGGGCAGATGGTGGTCACTCATTGACACTGGGGGAAGATGGTGGTCACTCACTGACATTGGGGGCAGATGGTGGTCACTTACTGACACTGGGGGCAGATGGTGGTCACTCACTGACACTGGGGGCAGATGGTGGTCACTCATTGACACTGGGGGCAGATGGTGGTCACTCATTGACATTGGGGGCAGATGGTGGTCACTCACTGACACTGGGGGCAGATGGTGGTCACTCATTGACACTGGGGGCAGATGGTGGTCACTCACTGACACTGGGGGCAGATGGTGGTCACTCACTGACACTGGGGGAAGATGGTGGTCACTCATTGACACTGGGGGCAGATGGTGGTCACTCACTGACACTGGGGGCAGATGGTGGTTACTCACTGACACTGGGGGCAGATGGTGGTCACTCACTGACACTGGGGACAGATGGTGGTCACTCACTGACACTGGGGACAGATGGTGGTCACTCACTGACACTGGGGGCAGATGGTGGTCACTCATTGACACTGGGGGCAGATGGTGGTCACTCACTGACACTGGGGGCAGCTGGCGGTCACTCACTGACACTGGGGGCAGATGGCGGTCACTCACTGACACTGGGGGCAGATGGCGGTCACTCACTGACACTGGGGGCAGATGGCGGTCACTCACTGACACTGGGGGCAGATGGTGGTCACTCACTGACATTGGGGGCAGATGGTGGTCACTCACTGACATTGGGGGCAGATGGTGGTCTCTCACTGACATTGGGGACAGATGGTGGTCACTCACTGACATTGGGGACAGATGGTGGTCACTCACTGACACTGGGGGCAGATGGTGGTCACTCACTGACACTGGGGGCAGATGGTGGTCACTCACTGACACTGGGGGCAGATGGTGGTCACTCACTGACATTGGGGGCAGATGGTGGTCACTCACTGACACTGGGGGCAGATGGTGGTCACTCACTGACACTGGGGACAGATGGTGGTCACTCACTGACCCTGAGGGCAGATGGTGGTCCCTCACTGACCCTGGGGGCAGATGGTGGTCACTCACTGACACTGGGGGCAGATGGTGGTCACTCACTGACACTGGGGGAAGATGGTGGTCACTCACTAACCTTGAGGGCAGATGGTGGTCACTCACTGACACTGGGGACAGATGGTGGTCACTCACTGACACTGGGGGCATATGGTGGTCACTCACTGACACTGGGGGCAGATGGTGGTCACTCACTGACACTGGGGGCAGATGGTGGTCACTCACTGACACTGGGGGCAGATGGTGGTCACTCACTGACACTGGGGGCAGTGTGTGGTCACTCACTGACACTGGGGGCAGATGGTGGTCACTCACTGACACTGGGGGCAGCTGGTGGTCACTCACTGACACTGGGGGCAGATGGTGGTCACTCACTGACACTGGGGGCAGATGGTGGTCACTCATTGACACTGGGGGCAGTGTGTGGTCACTCAAGAACCCCGGAGAAAGCTTCTGGCCAGTCACTGATCCTGGGGCCCGACTGTGGTCACTCATACCCTGGGGAGAGACTATAGTCACTCACTGAAACAGGGGGCAGACGGTGGTCACTCACTGAAACTTGAACAATCTGTGGTCACTCACTGACCCTGAGGGCAGATGGTGAACTCTCACTGACTCTGGAACATACTGTGGTCACTCACTGAATGTGGGGACAGACTGTGGTCACTCACTGACCCTGGGACAGTCTGTGGTCACTCACTGACCCTGGGACAGACTGTGGTCACTCACTGACCCTGGGACAGTCTGTGGTCACTCACTGACCCTAGGACAGCCTGTGGTCATTCACTGAGCCTGAGGACAGACTGTGGCCACTCACTGACCCTGGGGAAACACGGTAGTTACTCACTAACCCAGGGGACAGACTGGCCTTTCACTGGACTGTGGTCACCCTGTGACTCTAGTAATAGGCTGCGGTCACTCACTGACCCTGACAGTCTGTGGTCACTCACTGGCCCTGAGGACAGTCTGTGGTCACTCACTGGCCCTGAGGACCGTCTGTGGTCACTCACTGGCCCTGAGGACAGTCTGTGGTCACTCACTGGCCCTGAGGACAGTCTGTGGTCACTCACTGGCCCTGAGGACAGTCTGTGGTCACTCACTGGCCCTGAGGACAGTCTGTGGTCACTCACTGGCCCTGAGGCCAGTCTGTGGTCACTCACTGGCCCTGAGGACAGTCTGTGGTCACTCACTGGCCCTGAGGATTGCCTGTGGTCACTCACTGACCATGAGGAAAGACGTTGGTTATTTACACTATCTCCCTGTGTCACCATTTACTCCATTTACTTGCCCCTCTTCCTCTGCGTACAGCTCGCGCTCCGATATAGTCAGCTGGCTGACTGAAGGAAAGTGCGTTTACAGTTACCTCCTCAGATTCAGCTGAACGACGTGTGGTCCATACAAACTCCATGACAGCCACAAAGACAGCGATGATCAAACCGCAGATCAGGACCACAAATATCCCACCGATATTCTCCATCCCTAAACCTAACGGGGAGAACAAGAGTGTCACCACTGGAATGAATATTGGAGATTATCTGAGGCTGAGAGAGAGGAAGGTAATCAGAAAGAGAGAGAGAGAGAGAGATATGCAGAGAGGGAGAGAGAGAGAGAGAGATGGGAAGGGCATTGAAAATCGTGGGAGCGTTGTACACTGTGAGAACAGTGTAGAACTTCAAAAGGACATTGGCAAGTTGGTGGAGTGGGCAGATAAGTGGCAGATGAAGTTCAATGCAGAGAAGGCAGATGGAATTTAACCCTGAAAAGTGTGAGGTGATACACTTTGGAAGGAGTAATTTGACAAGGAAGTATTCAATGAACAGCATGACACTAGGAAGTTCTGAGGAACAGAGGGACCTTGGCGTGTGTGTCCATAGATCTCTGAAGGTGGAGGGGCATGTTAGTGGGGTGGTGAAAAAGGCATATGGGACACTTGCCTTTATCAATCGAGGCATAGATTACAAAAGTAGGGAGGTCATGTTGGAGTTGTATAGAACCTTGGTGAGGCCACAGCTGGAGTACTGTGTGCAGTTCTGGTCGCCACATTATAGGAAGGATGTGATTGCACTGGAGGGGGTGCAGAGGAGATTCACCAGGATGTTGCCTGGGATGAAACATTTAAGTTATGAAGAGAGGTTGGATAGACTTGGGTTGTTTTCGTTGGAGCAGAGAAGACTGAGAGGCGACCTGATCGAGGTGTACAAGATTATGAGGGGCATGGACAGGGTGGATAGGGAGCAGCTGTTCCCCTTAGTTGAAGGGTCAGTCACGAGGGGACATAAGTTCAAGGTGAGGGGCAGGAGGTTTAGGGGGGGATGTGAGTAAATACTTTTTTACCCAGAGGGTGGTGAGGGTCTGGAATGCGCTGCCTGGGAGGGTGGTGGAGGCGGGTTGCCTCACATCCTTTAAAAAGTACCTGGATGAGCACTTGGCGCCTCATAACATTCAAGGCTAGAGGCCAAGTGCTGGTAAATGGGATTAGGTAGGTAGGTCGGGTGTTTCTCACGTGTCGGTGCAGACTCGATGGGCCGAAGGGCCACTTCTGCACTGTGATTCTGTGATTCATTTTGGTAGGAAGAACATGGAGAGACAATATAAAATGAAGGGTACAACTCAAAAGGGTGACAGGAGCAGAGGGACCTGGGGGTACATGTGCATAGATCATTGAAGGTGGCAGGACAGGTGGAGAGGGCAGTTAATAAAGCATATAGTATCCTGGGTTTTATTAATAGGGGAATAGAATACAAGAGCAGGGAGGTTATGCTGAATTTTTCTAAGACACATGTTAGACCTCAGCTGGAATATTGCGTACAGTTCTGGGAGCCACATTATAGGAAGGATATGAACACATTGGAGAGAATGCAGGAGAGGTTTACAAGAATGGTCCCAGGGATAAGAAACTTCAGCTGTGAGGATAGATCGGAGAGGTTGGGGCTGTTCTCCTTGGAGAGAAGAAGGCCGAGAGGAGATTTGATAGAGATGTTCAAAGTCATGAGGGGGCCGGACAGACTAGATAGGGAGAAGCTGTTCCTGCTTGGAAAAGGATCAAGAACGAGAGGGCCCAGATTTAAAGTAATTTGCAAAAGAAGCCAATGTGACATGAGAAAAAACTGTTTCACACCAGTAGTTCGGGCCTGGAATTCACTGCCTGGCAATGTGGTGGAGGCAGGTTCAATCGAGGCATTCAAGAGGGCATTGGATGATTATTTGAATAGAAACAATGTGCAGGGGTTCGGGGAGAAGGCAGGAGAACACAGAGTAATGATGCTTATTCAGAGAGCTGCTGATGAATGGTCTCCTTCTGCAACATTACATCTCTGTGACTCTGAGAGATACAGATACATGAAAGAGAGAGAGAGAGAGAGAGAGTGGAAGGGGGAGAGACAGAGAGAGAGAGGGAGAGACAGAGAGGGAGACAGAGAGAGACAGAGAGAGACAGAAAGGGAGACAGACAGAAAGATAGAGGGAGAGATAATGAAGTGGAGAGACAGACAGACAGAGAGAAAGAATAAAAGAGACAGGCAGAGATAGGGAGATACGAACGTAGAGAGGCAAAGAGAGATACAGGGAGGCTGAGAGAGTGGGGGACTGAGAGAAAAAGACAGAGAGAGAGGTAATGATACAGAGAGAGAAAGACAGAGAGAGAGGGATAAGGAGAGAGAGACACACACACAGAGAGAGAGAGAGATACTAAGAGAGAGGGAGAGAGAGGTAACAAGACAGAGGCAGACAGACAGAGATAGAGAGAGATGGAGAGAGGGAGAGAAAGACAGACAGAGAGAGAGGCACAGAGAGAGAGAGAGGAAGAGAGAGATACAGAGAGGCTGAGAGAGAGAGGGGGACATGGAAGGGAAAGGCGGAGAGGTATAGAGTGAGGAAGAGACAGAAAAAGCAAGACAGCAAGAGAAAGAGAGAGGGAGACAGAAAGGGACACGGAGAGACAGATGGAGAGACAGAGAAATACAGACAGGAAGACAGAAAAGAGAGAGAGCAAGCGAGAGAGAGAGAGAGAGAGACAAAGAGAGAAGACACAGCGAGAGAGATGGAGTGGGTGGGAGGGGGGTGATGGGGACGGAGGGTGGGGGGTGGAGGCGTGGGCTCTATGGTTAAGGTCAGGAATCTGAGTTTAGGGTCAGGACTCTGTGTTTAGGGTCCGGACTCTGTGTTTAGGGTCCGGACTCTGTGTTTAGGGTCCGGACTCTGTGTTTGGGGTCCGGACTCTGTGTTTGGGGTCTGGACTCTGTGTTTGGGGTCTGGACTCTGTGTTTGGGACCTGGACTCTGTGTTTGGGATCTGGACTCTGTGTTTGGGATCTGGACTCTGTGTTTGGGATCTGGACTCTGTGTTTGAGATCTGGACTCTGTGTTTGGGATCTGGACTCTGTGTTTGGGATCTGGACTCTGTGTTTGGGATCTGGACTCTGTGTTTGGGACCTGGACTCTGTGTTTGGGACCTGGACTCTGTGTTTGGGATCTGGACTCTGTGTTTGGGATATGCACTCTGTGTTTGGGATCTGGACACTGTGTTTGAGATCTGGACTCTGTGTTTGGGATCTGGACTCTGTGTTTGGGACCTGGACTCTGTGTTTGGGATCTGGACTCTGTGTTTGGGAGCTGGACTCTGTGTTTGGGACCTGGACTCTGTGTATGGGACCTGGACTCTGTGTTTGGGACCTGGACTCTCTGTGTGGGATCTGGACTCTGTGTTTGGGATCTGGACTCTGGGTTTGGGATCTGGACTCTGGGTTTGGGATCTGGACTCGGTATTTGGGATCTGGACTCTGTGTTTGGGATCTGTACTCTGTGTTTAGGGTCTGGACTCTGTGTTTGAGGTCTGGACTCTGTGTTTGGGGTCTGGACTCTGTGTTTAGGCTCTGGACTCTGTGTTTAGGCTCTGGACTCTGTGTTTAGGCTCTGGACTCTGTGTTTAGGGTCTGGACTCTGTGTTTGAGGTCTGGACTCTGTGTTTGGGGTCTGGACTCTGTGTTTAGGCTCTGGACTCTGTGTTTAGGCTCTGGACTCTGTGTTTAGGCTCTGGACTCTGTGTTTAGGCTCTGGGCTCTGTGTTTCGGGTCTGGACTCTGTGTTTAGGCTCTGGACTCTGTGTTTAGGCTCTGGACTCTGTGTTTGGGATCTGGACTCTGTGTTTGGGATGTGGACTCTGTGTTTGGGATCTGGACTCTGTGTTTGGGATCTGGACTCTGTATTTGGGATCTGGACTCTGTATAGGTACTGGACTCGGTTTAGGATCTGGACTCTGTTTAGGATTTGGCCCATTGTTTAAGGTCTGGACTCCATGTTTAGGGTCTAGACTCCATGTTTAGGGTCTGCACACCGTGTTCTGGGTCTGGACTTTGTGTTTAGGGTATGGACTCTGTGTTTAGGGTCTGGATTCAGTGTTTTGGGAACTGGACTCTGTGATGAGGATCTAGACTCGGTGTTCTGGAACTGGACTCTTTGTACGTGTTCAAACTCTGTGTTTGGGTCCTGGCCCTCTGTTTAGGATCTGGATTATGTTCTTAGGATCTGGACTCTGTGCTTTGGATCTGGACTCTTTGTTTAGGGTCTGTGCTCTGTGTTTAGGGTCTGTGCTCTGTGTTTAGGGTCTGTGCTCTGTGTTTAGGGTCTGGACTCTGTGTTTAGGGTCTGGACTCTGTGTTTACGGTCTGGACTCTGTGTTTAGGGTCTGGACTCTGTGTTTAGAGTCTGGACTCTGTGTCTAAGCAATGGACTCTGTGTTTAGGCTCTGGACTCTGTGTTTAGGCTCTGGACTCATTGTTTAGGCTCTGGACTCTGTGTTTTGGCTATAGACTCTGTGTTTTGGGTCTGGACTCTGTGTTTAGGCTCAGGACTCTGTGTTTAGGCTCTGGACTCTGTGTTTAGGCTCTGGACTCTGTGTTTAGGGACTGGAATCAGTGTTTCGGGTATGGAATCTGTGTTTCGGGTCTAGAATCTGTGTTTCAGGTCAGGACTCCGTGTTTGTTTGGGTTCTGGACTTTGTATTTAGGGTATGGACTCTGTGTTTAGGGTCTGGATTCAGTGTTTGGGAACTGGACTCTGTGACGAGGATCTAGACTTGGTGTTCTGGAACTGGACTCTTTGTAAGTGTTGAAACTCTGTGTTTGGGTCCTGGCCCTCTGTTTAGGATCTGGACTCTTTGTTTAGGGTCTGTGCTCTGTGCTTAGGGTCTGGGCTCTGTGTTTAGGGTCTGGACTCTATGTTTAGGGTCTGGACTCTGTGTTTAGGGTCTGGACTCTGTGTTTGAGGTCTGGACTCTGTGTTTGGGGTCTGGACTCTGGACTCTGTGTTTAGGCTCTGGACTCTGTGTTTAGGCTCTGGACTCTGTGTTTCGGGTCTGGACTCTGTGTTTAGGCTCTGGGCTCTGTGTTTCGGGTCTGGACTCTGTGTTTAGGCTCTGGACTCTGTATTTAGGCTCTGGAATCCGTGTTTCGGGTCCGGACTCTGTGTTTCGAGTCCGGACTCTGTGTTTCGGGTCCGGACTCTGTGTTTCGGGTCCGGACTCTGTGTTTCGGGCCCGGACTCTGTGTTTCGGGCCCGGACTCTGTGTTTCGGGTCCGGAATCTGTGTTTCGGGTCCGGAATCTGTGTTTCGGGTCGGGACTCTGTGTTTGGGATCTGGACTCTGTGTTTGGGATCTGGACTCTGTGTTTGGGATCTGGACTCTGTGTGTAGGAGCTGGACTCTGTGTGTAGGATCTGGACTCTGTGTTTGGGGAATGGACTCTGTGTTTGGGGTCTGGACTCTGTGTTTGGGGTCTGGACTCTGTGCTTGGGGTCTGGGTTCTGTGTTTGGGGTCTGGACTCTGTGCTTGGGGTCTGGGTTCTGTGTTTGGGGTCTGGACTCTGTGCTTGGGGTCTGGACTCTGTGCTTGGGGTCTGGACTCTGTGCTTGGGGTCTAGACTCTGTGCTTGGGGTCTGGACTCTGTGCTTGGGGTCTGGACTCTGTGCTTGGGGTCTGGACTCTGTGCTTGGTGTCTGGAGACGTGGTTGGCATATGGACTCTGTGTTTAAGATCTTCATTCTCTGTTTAGGATCTGGATACTCTTTAGGATCAGGCTCCATGTTTAGGGTCTGGAATCTGTATTTAGAGTCTGGACTCAATGTTTAGATTCTGGACTCAATGTTTAAGGTCTGGACTCAATGTTTAAGGTCTGGACTGAATGTTTAAGGTCTGGACTGAATGTTTAAGGTCTGGACTCAATATTTAAGGTCTGGACTCAATATTTAAGGTCTGGACTCAATATTTAAGGTCTGGACTCAATGTTTAAGGTCTGGACTCCGTGTTTTGGGTGTGGAATCTGTGATTAGGGTGTGGACCCTGTTTCTAGATTCTGGACCCTGTGTTTAGGGACTTGACTCCGTGCTTAGGGTCTGGACTCTGTGTTCGGGATCTGGACTCTCTGTTTAGGATCTGGACTCTGTGTTTAGGATCTGGACCTGGGTTTGGTGTCTGGACTCTTTGTATAGGGTCTGGACTCTGTGTTCAGGGTCTGGACTCTGTGTTTATGGTCTGGACTCTGTTTTATGGGTCTGGACTATGTTTTATGGGTCTGGACTCTGTTGTATGGGTCTGGACTCTGTTGTATGGGTCTGGACTCTGTTTTATGGGTCTGGACTCTGTTTCTTTGGGTCTGGCGTCGGTGTTTAGGATCTGGACTCTGTTTAGGATTTGGCTCCATGTTTAAGGTCTGGACTCCATGTTTAGGGTCTGGACTCCATGTTTAGGGTCTGGACACCGTGCTCTAGGTCTGGACATTGTGTTTTGGGTATGGACTCTGTGTTTAGGGTCTGGCCTCTGTGTTTAGGGTCTGGATTCAGTGTTTGGGAACTGGACTCTGTGATGAGGATCTAGACTCGGTGTTCTGGAACTGGACTCTTTGTACGTGTTCAAATTCTGTGTTTGGGTCCTGGCCCACTGTTTAGGATCTGGACTCTTTGTTTAGGACCTGGATTCTGTATTTAGGGTCTGTGCTCTGTGTTTAGGGTCTGTGCTCTGTGTGTATGGTTTGGACTCTGTGTTTAGGGTCTGGACTCTGTGTTTAGGGTCTGGACTCTGTGTTTAGGGTCTGGACTCTGTGTTTAGGGTCTGGACTCTGTGTTTAGGGTCTGGACTCTGTGCCTGGGGTCTGGACTTTGTATTTAGGGTATGGACTCTGTGTTTATGGTCTGGCCTCTGTGTTTAGGGTCTGGATTCAGTGTTTGGGAACTGGACTCTGTGATGAGGATCTAGACTCGGTGTTCTGCAACTGGACTCTTTGTACGTGTTCAAACTCTGTGTTTGGGTCCTGGCCCTCTGTTTAGGATCTGGACTCTTTGTTTAGGATCTGGACGCTGTCTTTCGAATCTTGGCACTTTGTTTAGGATCTGGATACTGTGTTTCGAATATGGACCCTGTCTTCGGGATCTGGACTCTGTGTTTTGGATCTGATTTCTGTATTCGGGATCTGGACTCTGTGTTTAGGGTCTGGACTCTCTGTTTGGGGTCTGGACTCTGTGTTTGGGGTCTGGACTCTGTGTTTGGGGTCTGGACTCTGTGTTTGGGGTCTGGACTCTGTGCTTGGGGTCTGGACTCTGTGCTTGGGGTCTGGACTCTGTGCTTGGGGTCTGGACTCTGTGCTTGGGGTCTGGACTCTGTTCTTGGGGTCTGGACTCTGTGCTTGGCATATGGACTCTGTGTTTAGGATCTTGATTCTCTGTTTAGGATCTGGATTCTCTTTAGCATCAGGCTCCATGTTTAGGGTCTGGTATCTGTATTTAGAGTCTGGACTCAATGTTTAGATTCTGGACTCAATGTTTAAGGTCTGGACTCCGTGTTTTGGGTCTGGAATCTGTGATTAGGGTGTGGACCCTGTTTCTAGATTCTGGACCCTGTGTTTAGGGACTTGACTCCGTGATTAGGGTCTGGATCTGAGTTTGGGGTCTGGACTCTGTGTTTGGGGTCTGGACTCTGTGTTTGGGGTCTGGACTCTGTGTTTGGGGTCTGGACTCTGTGTTTGGGGTCTGGACTCTGTGTTTGGGGTCTGGACTCTGTGTTTGGGGTCTGGACTCTGTGTTTGGGGTCTGGACTCTGTGTTTGGGGTCTGGACTCTGTGTTTGGGGTCTGGACTCTGTGTTTAGGATCTGGACTCTGTGTTTAGGGTCTGGACTCTGTGTTTAGGGTCTGGACTCTGTGTTTAGGGTCTGGACTCTGTGTTAAGGTCTGGACTCTGTGTTTAGGGTCTGGACTCTGTGTTTAGGGTCTGGTATCTGTATTTAGAGTCTGGACTCAATGTTTAAGGTCTGGACTTAATATTTATGGTCTGGACTCAATGTTTAAGGTTCGGACTCAATGTTTAAGGTCTGGACTCAATGTTTAAGCTCTGGACTCAATGTTTAAGGTCTGGAGTCAATGTTTAAGGTCTGGACTTAATATTTATGGTCTGGACTCAATGTTTAAGGTTCGGACTCAATGTTTAAGGTCTGGACTCAATGTTTAAGCTCTGGACTCAATGTTTAAGGTCTGGACTCTGTGTTTGGGGTCTGGACTCTGTGTTTAGGGTCTGGACTCTGTGTTTAGGGTCTGGACTCTGTGTTTAGGGTCTGGACTCTGTTTTATGGGTCTGGACTCTGTTTTATGGGTCTGGACTCTGTTTTATGGGTCTGGACTCTGTTTTATGGGTCTGGACTCTGTTCTATGGGTCTGTACTCTGTTTTATGGGTCTGGACTCAGTTTTTTTGGGACTGGACTCGGTGTTTAGGATCTGGACACTGTGTTTGGGATCTGGAATCTGTGTTTAATATCTGGACTCTGTGTTTAGGGTCTGGGCTCTGTGTTTAGGGTCTGGGCTCTGTGTTTAGGGTCTGGACTCTGTGTTTAGGATCTGGATTCAGTGTTTGTGAACTGGACTCTGTGATCAGGATATAGAATCTGTGTTCAGGACCTGGACTGTTTGTACATGTTCAATCCCTGTGTTTGGGTCCTGGCTCACTCTTTAGGATCTGGACTCTGTGTCCAGGATCTGGACTCTGTGTCCGGGATCTGGACTCTGTGTCCGGGATCTGGACTCTGTGTCCGGGATCTGGACTCTGTGTCCGGGATCTGGACTCTGTGTCCGGGATCTGGACTCTGTGTCCGGGATCTGGACTCTGTGTCCGGGATCTGGACTCTGTGTCCGGGATCTGGACTCTGTGTTCGGGATCTGGATCTGAGTTTGGTAACTGGACTCTGTGTTTAGGGTCTGAACTCTGTATTTAGGATCTGGATTCAGTTTTTTGCAACAGGACTCTGTGATTATGATCTAGACTCTTTGTTCAGGACCTGGACTCTTTATACGCATTCAAACTCTGTCTTCGGGACCTGGCTCTCTGTTTAGGATCGTGACTCTGTGTTTGGGAGTTGCACTCAGCGTCTCGATTCTCCAAGATTAAGGTCTGGACTCTGTGATTAGGGTCTGGGTCCATTCTTAAGGTCTGGACTCTGTGTTTTGGGTCTGAACTCTGTGTGTAGGAGCTGGATTCAGTGTTTGGGAACAAAAAACTGTGATTATGATCCAGACTCTTTGTTCAGGAAGGACTCTTTTTACGTGTTCAAACACTGTATTCGGGAGGTTGCTCTCTGTTTAGGATCTGGACTCTGTGTTGGGGATCTGGACTCTGTGTTTAGGATCTGGACTCCGTGTTTGGGATCTGGACTGTGTTTGGGATCTGGACTCTTTGTTTGGGATCTGGACTCTTTGTTTGGGATCTGGACTCTGTGTTTGGGATCTGGACTCTGTGTTTGGGGTCTGGACTCTGTGTTTGGGATCTGGACTCTTTGTTTGGGATCTGGACTCTTTGTTTGGGGTCTGGACTCTGTGTTTGGGGTCTGGACTCTGTGTTTGGGGTCTGGACTCTGTGTTTGGGATCTGGACTCTTTGTTTGGGATCTGGACTCTTTGTTTGGGGTCTGGACTCTGTGTTTGGGGTCTGGACTCTGTGTTTGGGGTCTGGACTCTGTGCTTGGGGTCTGGACTCTGTGCTTGGGGTCTGGACTCTGTGCTTGGGGTCTGGACTCTGTGCTTGGGGTCTGGACTCTGTGCTTGGTGTCTGGACTCTGTGCTTGGTGTCTGGAGATGTGGTTGGCATATGGACTCTGTGTTTAGGATCTTGATTCTCTGTTTAGGATCTGGATTCTCTTTAGCATCAGGCTCCATGTTTAGGGTCTGGTATCTGTATTTAGAGTCTGGACTCAATGTTTAGATTCTGGACTCAATGTTTAAGGTCTGGACTCCGTGTTTTGGGTCTGGAATCTGTGATTAGGGTGTGGACCCTGTTTCTAGATTCTGGACCCTGTGTTTAGGGACTTGACTCCGTGATTAGGGTCTGGACTCTGTGTTCGGGATCTGGACTCTCTGTTTAGGGTTTGGACTCTGTGTTTAGGGTCTGGACTCTGTGTTTAGGATCTGGACTCTGTGTTAAGGTCTGGACTCTGTGTTTAGGGTCTGGACTCTGTGTTTAGGGTTTGGACTCTGTGTTTAGGGTCTGGACTCTGTGTTTAGGGTCTGGACTCTGTGTTTAGGGTCTGGACTCTGTGTTTAGGGTCTGGACTCTGTGTTTAGGGTCTGGACTCTGTGTTTAGGGTCTGGACTCTGTGTTAAGGTCTGGTATCTGTATTTAGAGTCTGGACTCAATGTTTAGATTCTGGACTCAATGTTTAAGGTCTGGAGTCAATGTTTAAGGTCTGGACTTAATATTTATGGTCTGGACTCAATGTTTAAGGTTCGGACTCAATGTTTAAGGTCTGGACTCAATGTTTAAGCTCTGGACTCAATGTTTAAGGTCTGGAGTCAATGTTTAAGGTCTGGACTTAATATTTATGGTCTGGACTCAATGTTTAAGGTTCGGACTCAATGTTTAAGGTCTGGACTCAATGTTTAAGCTCTGGACTCAATGTTTAAGGTCTGGACTCTGTGTTTGGGGTCTGGACTCTGTGTTTAGGGTCTGGACTCTGTGTTTAGGGTCTGGACTCTGTGTTTAGGGTCTGGACTCTGTTTTATGGGTCTGGACTCTGTTTTATGGGTCTGGACTCTGTTTTATGGGTCTGGACTCTGTTCTATGGGTCTGTACTCTGTTTTATGGGTCTGGACTCAGTTTTTTTGAGACTGGACCCGGTGTTTAGGATCTGGACACTGTGTTTGGGATCTGGAATCTGTGTTTAATATCTGGACTCTGTGTTTAGGGTCTGGGCTCTGTGTTTAGGGTCTGGGCTCTGTGTTTAGGGTCTGGACTCTGTGTTTAGGATCTGGATTCAGTGTTTGTGAACTGGACTCTGTGATCAGGATATAGAATCTGTGTTCAGGACCTGGACTGTTTGTACATGTTCAATCCCTGTGTTTGGGTCCTGGCTCACTCTTTAGGATCTGGACTCTGTGTCTAGGATCTGGACTCTGTGTCCGGGATCTGGACTCTGTGTCCGGGATCTGGACTCTGTGTCCGGGATCTGGACTCTGTGTCCGGGATCTGGACTCTGTGTCCGGGATCTGGACTCTGTGTCCGGGATCTGGACTCTGTGTCCGGGATCTGGACTCTGTGTCCGGGATCTGGACTCTGTGTCCGGGATCTGGACTCTGTGTCCGGGATCTGGACTCTGTGTCCGGGATCTGGACTCTGTGTTCGGGATCTGGATCTGAGTTTGGTAACTGGACTCTGTGTTTAGGATCTGAACTCTGTATTTAGGATCTGGATTCAGTTTTTTGCAACAGGACTCTGTGATTATGATCTAGACTCTTTGTTCAGGACCTGGACTCTTTATACGCATTCAAACTCTGTCTTCGGGACCTGGCTCTCTGTTTAGGATCGTGACTCTGTGTTTGGGAGTTGCACTCAGCGTCTAGATTCTCCAAGATTAAGGTCTGGACTCTGTGATTAGGGTCTGGGTCCATTCTTAAGGTCTGGACTCTGTGTTTTGGGTCTGAACTCTGTGTGTAGGAGCTGGATTCAGTGTTTGGGAACAAAAAACTGTGATTATGATCCAGACTCTTTGTTCAGGAAGGACTCTTTTTACGTGTTCAAACACTGTATTCGGGAGGTTGCTCTCTGTTTAGGATCTGGACTCTGTGTTGGGGATCTGGACTCTGTGTTTAGGATCTGGACTCCGTGTTTGGGATCTGGACTGTGTTTGGGATCTGGACTCTTTGTTTGGGATCTGGACTCTTTGTTTGGGATCTGGACTCTGTGTTTGGGATCTGGACTCTGTGTTTGGGATCTGGACTCTGTGTTTGGGATCTGGACTCCGTGTTTGGGATCTGAACTGTGTTTGGGATCTGGACTCCGTGTTTGGGATCTGGACTCCGTGTTTGGGATCTGGACTCCGTGTTTGGGATCTGGACTCCGTGTTTGGGATCTGGACTCCATGTTTGGGATCTGGACGCCGTATTTTGGAACTGGACTCTGTGTTTGGGATCTGGAGTCTGTGTTTAGGATCTGGTCTCTGTGTTAGGAATCTGGAATCTGTGTTTGGGATCTGGAATCTATGTTTGGGATCTCCGTGTTTAGGATCTGGACACCGTGTTTATGGCCTGGACTCCGGGTTTAGGGTCTGGATTCCGTATTTAGAGTCAGGACTCTGTGTTTGGGATCTGGACTCGGTGTTTATTGTCTGAACTCGGTGTTTGCGATCATAACTCCGTGTATTGGATCTAAACTCGGTGTCGGAGAATGGACTGTGTGTTTGATATCTGGAGTTTGTGTTTAGGATCTGGAATGTGTTTGAGATCTTGCTCCATGTTCAGGATCTGGACTCTGAGTGCGGGATCTGGGCTCTTTGTTTGGGATCTTGACTCTGTTTGGGATATGATCTCTGTGTTTGGGATCTGGAAATTGTGTTCGGGATCTGGAAATTGTGTTTGGGATCTGGACTCTGTGTTTAGGATCTGGACTCTGTGTTTAAGATCTGGACTCTGTGCTTAGGATCTGTACTCTCTTAAATGTCTGGCTCCATGTTTAGGGTCTGGAATCTGTGTTTAGGATCTATTTCTGCGTTTAGTATCAGGAATCTCTTTAGTGTCTGGCTCCATGTTCAGGGTCTGGGATCTGTGTTAAGGGTCTGGACTGCAGGTTGAGGGTCTGGACTCCATGTTCAGGGTCTGGACCACATGTTTAGGGTCTGGACTCCATGTATAGAGCCTGGATTCAGATTTTATGATCTGGACTCTGTGTTTAGGATCTGGACTCTGTGTTTAGGGTCTGGGCTCTGTGTGTAGGGTTTGGAATCTGTGTGTAGGGTTTGGACTCTGTGTGTAGGGTTTGGACTCTGTGTTTAGGGTGTGGACTCTGTGTTTAGGGTCTGGAATCTGTGTTTAGGGTCTGGAATCGGTGTTTAGGGTCTGGACTCTGTGCTTGGGGTCTGGACTCTGTGCTTCTGGTCTGGACTCTGTGCTTGGGGTCTGGACTCTGTGCTTGGGGTCTGGAGATGTGTTTGGCATATGGACTCTGTGTTTAGGATCCTCGTTCTCTGTTTAGGATCTGGATTCTCTTTAGCATCAGGCTCCATGTTTAGGGTCTGGAATCTGTATTTAGAGTCTGGACTCAATGTTTAGATTCTGGACTCAATGTTTAAGGTCTGAACTCAATGTTTAAGGTCTGGACTCAATGTTTAAGGTCTGGACTCAATGTTTAAGGTCTGGACTCAATGTTTAAGGTCTGGACTCAACTTTTAAGGTCTGGACTCAATGTTTAAGGTTTGGACTCCATGTTTTGGGTCTGGAATCTGTGATTAGGGTCTGGACCCTGTTTCTAGATTCTGGACCCTGTGTTTAGGGACTTGACTCTGTACTTAGGGTCTGGACTCTGTGTTCAGAATCTGGACTCTGTGTTTAGGATCTGGACTCTGTGTATAGGATCTGGACTCTGTTTTATGGGTCTGCACTCTGCTTTATGGATCTGGACTCTGTATTATGGGTCTGGACTCTGTTTCCTTCGGTCTGGACTCGGTGTTTAGGAGCTGGACTCTGTTTAGGATTTGGCTCCATGTTTAAGGTCTGGACTCCATGTTTAGGGTCGGGACTCCATGTTTAGGGTCTGGACTCCATGTTTAGGGTCTGGACTCCATGTTTAGGGTCTGGATTCAGTGTTTGGGAACTGGACTCTGTGATGAGGATCTAGACTCGGTGTTCTGGAACTGGACTCTTTGTACATGTTCAAACTCTATATTTGGGTCCTGGCCCTCTGTTTAGGATCTGGAATCTTTGTTTAAGACCTGGATTCTGTGTTTAGGATCTGGACTCTGTGTTTAGGGTCTGGGCTCTGTGTTTAGGGTCTGGACTCTGTGTTTAGGTCTGGACTCTGTGTTTAGGGTCTGGGCTTTGTGTTTAGGGTCTGTGCTCTGTGTTTAGGGTCTGTGCTCTGTGTTTAGGGTCTGGACTCTGTGTTTAGGGTCTGGACTCTGTGTTTAGGTCTGGGCTCTGTGTTTAGGGTCTGGGCTCTGTGTTTAGGGTCTGGACTCTGTGATTAGGGTCTGGACTCTGTGATTAGGGTCTGGACTCTCTGTTTAGGGTCTGGACTCTGTGTTTAGAGTCTGGACTCTGTGATTAGGGTCTGGACTCTGTGTTTAGAGTCTGGACTCTGTGATTAGGGTCTGGACTCTGTGTTTAGGGTCTGGACTCTGTGATTAGGGTCTGGACTCTGTGTTTAGGGTCTGTGCTCTGTGTTTAGGGTCTGGACTCTGTGTTTAGGGTCTGGACTCTGTGATTAGGGTCTGGACTCTGTGATTAGGGTCTGGACTCTCTGTTTAGGGTCTGGACTCTGTGTTTAGGGTCTGGACTCTGTGTTTAGGGTCTGGACTCCATGTTTAGGGTCTGGCCTCTGTGTTTAGGGTCTGGATTCAGTGTTTGGGAACTGGACTCTGTGATGAGGATCTAGACTCGGTGTTTTGGAACTGGACTCTTTGTACATGTTCAAACTCTATATTTGGGTCCTGGCCCTCTGTTTAGGATCTGGAATCTTTGTTTAAGACCTGGATTCTGTGTTTAGGATCTGGACTCTGTGTTTAGGGTCTGGGCTCTGTGTTTAGGGTCTGTGCTCTGTGTTTAGGGTCTGGACTCTGTGTTTAGGGTCTGGACTCTGGGTTTAGGTCTGGACTCTGTGTTTAGGGTCTGGGCTTTGTGTTTAGGGTCTGTGCTCTGTGTTTAGGGTCTGTGCTCTGTGTTTAGGGTCTGGACTCTGTGTTTAGGGTCTGGACTCTGTGTTTAGGTCTGGACTCTGTGTTTAGGGTCTGGGCTTTGTGTTTAGGGTCTGTGCTCTGTGTTTAGGGTCTGGACTCTGTGTTTAGGGTCTGGACTCTGTGTTTAGAGTCTGGACTCTGTGTTTAGAGTTTGGACTCTGTGTTTGGGGTCTGGACTCTGTGTTTGGGGTCTGGACTCTGTGTTTGGGGTCTGGACTCTGTGCATGGGTTCTGGACTCTGTGCTTGGCGTCTGGACTCTGTGCTTGGCGTCTGGACTCTGTGCTTGGGGTCTGGACTCTGTGCTTGGGGTCTGGATTCTGTGCTTGGGGTCTGGACTCTGTGCTTGGGGTCCGGACTCTGTGCTTGGGGTCTGGACTCTGTGCTTGGGGTCTGGACTCTGTGCTTGGGGTCTGGACTCTGTGCTTGGGGTCTGGACTCTGTGCTTGGGGTCTGGACTCTGTGCTTGGGGTCTGGACTCTGTGCTTGGGGTCTGGACTCTGTGCTTGGGGTCTGGACTCTGTGCTTCTGGTCTGGACTCTGTGCTTGGGGTCTGGACTCTGTGCTTGGGGTCTGGAGATGTGTTTGGCATATGGACTCTGTGTTTAGGATCCTCGTTCTCTGTTTAGGATCTGGATTCTCTTTAGCATCAGGCTCCATGTTTAGGGTCTGGAATCTGTATTTAGAGTCTGGACTCAATGTTTAGATTCTGGACTCAATGTTTAAGGTCTGAACTCAATGTTTAAGGTCTGGACTCAATGTTTAAGGTCTGGACTCAATGTTTAAGGTCTGGACTCAACTTTTAAGGTCTGGACTCAATGTTTAAGGTTTGGACTCCATGTTTTGGGTCTGGAATCTGTGATTAGGGTCTGGACCCTGTTTCTAGATTCTGGACCCTGTGTTTAGGGACTTGACTCTGTACTTAGGGTCTGGACTCTGTGTTCAGAATCTGGACTCTGTGTTTAGGATCTGGACTCTGTGTATAGGATCTGGACTCTGTTTTATGGGTCTGCACTCTGCTTTATGGATCTGGACTCTGTATTATGGGTCTGGACTCTGTTTCCTTCGGTCTGGACTCGGTGTTTAGGAGCTGGACTCTGTTTAGGATTTGGCTCCATGTTTAAGGTCTGGACTCCATGTTTAGGGTCGGGACTCCATGTTTAGGGTCTGGACTCCATGTTTAGGGTCTGGACTCCATGTTTAGGGTCTGGATTCAGTGTTTGGGAACTGGACTCTGTGATGAGGATCTAGACTCGGTGTTCTGGAACTGGACTCTTTGTACATGTTCAAACTCTATATTTGGGTCATGGCCCTCTGTTTAGGATCTGGAATCTTTGTTTAAGACCTGGATTCTGTGTTTAGGATCTGGACTCTGTGTTTAGGGTCTGGGCTCTGTGTTTAGGGTCTGGACTCTGTGTTTAGGTCTGGACTCTGTGTTTAGGGTCTGGGCTTTGTGTTTAGGGTCTGTGCTCTGTGTTTAGGGTCTGTGCTCTGTGTTTAGGGTCTGGACTCTGTGTTTAGGGTCTGGACTCTGTGTTTAGGTCTGGACTCTGTGTTTAGGGTCTGGGCTTTGTGTTTAGGGTCTGTGCTCTGTGTTTAGGGTCTGGACTCTGTGTTTAGGGTCTGGACTCTGTGTTTAGAGTCTGGACTCTGTGATTAGGGTCTGGACTCTGTGTTTAGGGTCTGTGCTCTGTGTTTAGGGTCTGTGCTCTGTGTTTAGGGTCTGGACTCTGTGTTTAGGGTCTGGACTCTGTGATTAGGGTCTGGACTCTGTGATTAGGGTCTGGACTCTCTGTTTAGGGTCTGGACTCTGTGTTTAGAGTCTGGACTCTGTGATTAGGGTCTGGACTCTGTGTTTAGAGTCTGGACTCTGTGATTAGGGTCTGGACTCTGTGTTTAGGGTCTGGACTCTGTGATTAGGGTCTGGACTCTGTGTTTAGGGTCTGTGCTCTGTGTTTAGGGTCTGGACTCTGTGTTTAGGGTCTGGACTCTGTGATTAGGGTCTGGACTCTGTGATTAGGGTCTGGACTCTCTGTTTAGGGTCTGGACTCTGTGTTTAGGGTCTGGACTCTGTGTTTAGGGTCTGGACTCTGTGTTTAGGGTCTGGACTCCATGTTTAGGGTCTGGCCTCTGTGTTTAGGGTCTGGATTCAGTGTTTGGGAACTGGACTCTGTGATGAGGATCTAGACTCGGTGTTCTGGAACTGGACTCTTTGTACATGTTCAAACTCTATATTTGGGTCCTGGCCCTCTGTTTAGGATCTGGAATCTTTGTTTAAGACCTGGATTCTGTGTTTAGGATCTGGACTCTGTGTTTAGGGTCTGGGCTCTGTGTTTAGGGTCTGTGCTCTGTGTTTAGGGTCTGGACTCTGTGTTTAGGGTCTGGACTCTGTGTTTAGGTCTGGACTCTGTGTTTAGGGTCTGGACTCTGTGTTTAGGGTCTGGACTCTGTGTTTAGGGTCTGGGCTTTGTGTTTAGGGTCTGGGCTCTGTGTTTAGGGTCTGGGCTCTGTGTTTAGGGTCTGGACTCTGTGTTTAGAGTCTGGACTCTGTGTTTAGAGTTTGGACTCTGTGTTTGGGGTCTGGACTCTGTGATTAGGGTCTGGACTCACTGTTTAGGGTCTGGACTCTGTGTTTAGGGTCTGGACTCTGTGGTTAGGGTCTGGACTCTGTGTTTAGGGTCTGGCCTCTGTGTTTTGGGTCTGGACTCTGTGTCTGGGGTCTGGTCTTTGTGTTTAGTGTCTGGCCTCTGTGTTTAGGGTCTGGATTCAGTGTTTGGGAACTGGACTCTGTGATGAGGATCTAGACTCGGTGTTCTGCAACTGGACTCTTTGTACGTGTTCAAACTCTGTGTTTGTGTCCTGGCCCTTTGTTTAGGATCTGGACGCTGTCTTTCGAATCTTGGCTCTTTGTTTAGGATCTGGATACTGTGTTACGAATATGGACCCTGTCTTCGGGATGTGGACTCTGTGTTTTGGATCTGATTTCTGTATTCGGGATCTGGACTCTGTGTTTAGGGTCTGGATTCAGTGTTTTGGGAACTGAGCTCTGTGATGAGGATCTAGACTCGGTGTTCTGGAACTGGACTCTTTGTACATGTTCAAACTCTATATTTGGGTCCTGGCCCTCTGTTTAGGATCTGGAATCTTTGTTTAAGACCTGGATTCTGTGTTTAGGATCTGGACTCTGTGTTTAGGGTCTGGACTCTGTATTTAGGATCTGGGCTTTGTGTTTAGGGTCTGTGCTCTGTGTTTAGGGTCTGTGCTCTGTGTGTAGGGTTTGGACTCTGTGTTTAGGGTCTGGACTCTGTGTTTAGGGTCTGGACTCTGTGTTTAGGGTCTGGACTCTGTGTTTAGGGTCTGGACTCTGTGTTTAGGGTCTGGACTCCTCTGCTTTTGGGGTCTCGACTCTGTGTTTAGGGTCTGGCCTCTGTGTTTGGGGTCTGGACTCTGTGTCTGGGGTCTGGTCTTTGTGTTTAGTGTCTGGCCTCTGTGTTTAGGGTCTGGATTCAGTGTTTGGGAACTGGACTCTGTGATGAGGATCTAGACTCGGTGTTCTGCAACTGGACTCTTTGTACGTGTTCAAACTCTGTGTTTGTGTCCTGGCCCTTTGTTTAGGATCTGGACGCTGTCTTTCGAATCTTGGCTCTTTGTTTAGGATCTGGATACTGTGTTACGAATATGGACCCTGTCTTCGGGATGTGGACTCTGTGTTTTGGATCTGATTTCTGTATTCGGGATCTGGACTCTGTGTTTAGGGTCTGGACTCTGTGTTTCGGGTCTGGACTCTGTGTTTGGGGTCTGGACTCTGTGTTTGGGGTCTGGACTCTGTGTTTGGGGTCTGGACTCTGTGTTTGGGGTCTGGACTCTGTGTTTGGGGTCTGGACTCTGTGCTTGGGGTCTGGACTCTGTGCTTGGGGTCTGGACTCTGTGCTTGGGGTCTGGACTCTGTGCTTGGGGTCTGGACTCTGTGCTTGGGGTCTGGACTCTGTGCTTGGGGTCTGGACTCTGTGCTTGGGGTCTGGACTCTGTGCTTGGGGTCTGGACTCTGTGCTTGGGGTCTGGACTCTGTGCTTGGGGTCTGGACTCTGTGCTTGGGGTCTGGACTCTGTGCTTGGGGTCTGGACTCTGTGCTTGGGGTCTGGACTCTGTGCTTGGGGTCTGGACTCTGTGCTTGGGGTCTGGACTCTGTGCTTGGGGTCTGGACTCTGTGCTTGGGGTCTGGACTCTGTGCTTGGGGTCTGGAGACGTGTTTTGCATATGGACTCTGTGTTTAGGATCTTCATTCTCTGTTTAGGATCTGGATTCTCTTTAGGATCAGGCTCCATGATTAGGGTCTGGAATCTGTATTTAGAGTCTGGACTCAATG
The DNA here is from genome assembly GCF_964194155.1 of Cetorhinus maximus. NCBI lineage: Eukaryota > Metazoa > Chordata > Chondrichthyes > Lamniformes > Cetorhinidae > Cetorhinus > Cetorhinus maximus. The sequence goes on along the minus strand of NC_135911.1, from coordinate 846,465 downwards.
TTTAGATTCTGGACTCAATGTTTAAGGTCTGGACTGAATGTTTAAGGTCTGGACTCAATATTTAAGGCCTGAACTCAATGTTTAAGGTCTGGACTCAATATTTAAGGTCTGGACTCAATATTTAAGGTTTGGACTCAATATTTAAGGTCTGGACTCAATATTTAAGGTCTGGACTCAATGTTTAAGGTCTGGACTCAATGTTTAAGGTCTGGACTCAATGTTTAAGGTCTGGACTCAATGTTTAAGGTCTGGACTCCGTGTTTTGGGTGTGGAATCTGTGATTAGGGTGTGGACCCTGTTTCTAGATTCTGGACCCTGTGTTTAGGGACTTGACTCCGTGCTTAGGGTCTGGACTCTGTGTTCGGGATCTGGACTCTCTGTTTAGGATCTGGACTCTGTGTTTAGGATCTGGACCTGGGTTTGGTATCTGGACTCTTTGTATAGGGTCTGGACTCTGTGTTCAGGGTCTGGACTCTGTTTTATGGGTCTGGACTCTGTGTTATGGGTCTGGACTCTGTTTTATGGGTCTGGACTATGTTTTATGGGTCTGGACTCTGTTGTATGGGTCTGGACTCTGTTTTATGGGTCTGGACTCTGTTTTATGGGTCTGGACTCTGTTGTATGGGTCTGGACTCTGTTTTATGGGTCTTGACTCTGTTTCTTTGGGTCTGGCGTCGGTGTTTAGCATCTGGACTCTGTTTAGGATTTGGCTCCATGTTTAAGGTCTGGACTCCATGTTTAGGGTCTGGACTCCATGTTTAGGGTCTGGACACCGTGCTCTGGGTCTGGACATTGTGTTTTGGGTATGGACTCTGTGTTTAGGGTCTGGCCTCTGTGTTTAGGGTCTGGATTCAGTGTTTGGGAACTGGACTCTGTGATGAGGATCTAGACTCGGTGTTCTGGAACTGGACTCTTTGTACGTGTTCAAATTCTGTGTTTGGGTCCTGGCCCACTGTTTAGGATCTGGACTCTTTGTTTAGGACCTGGATTCTTTATTTAGGGTCTGTGCTCTGTGTTTAGGGTCTGTGCTCTGTGTGTATGGTTTGGACTCTGTGTTTAGGGTCTGGACTCTGTGTTTAGGGTCTGGACTCTGTGTTTAGGGTCTGGACTCTGTGTTTAGGGTCTGGACTCTGTGTTTAGGGTCTGGACTCTGTGTTTAGGGTCTGGACTCTGTGTTTAGTGTCTGGACTCGGTGTTTAGGGTCTGGACTCTGTGTTTAGGGTCTGGACTCTGTGTTTAGGGTCTGGACTCTGTGGTTAGGGTCTGGACTCTGTGGTTAGGGTCTGGACTCTTTGTTTAGGATCTGGACGCTGTCTTTCGAATCTTGGCACTTTGTTTAGGATCTGGATACTGTGTTTCGAATATGGACCTTGTCTTCGGGATCTGGACTCTGTGTTTTGGATCTGATTTCTGTATTCGGGATCTGGACTCTGTGTTTAGGGTCTGGACTCTCTGTTTGGGGTCTGGACTCTCTGTTTGGGGTCTGGACTCTGTGTTTGGGGTCTGGACTCTGTGTTTAGGGTCTGGATTCAGTGTTTGGGATCATCTGTGATGATGATCTGGACTCGGTGTTCTGCAAATGGACTCTTCGTACTTGTTCAAACTCTGTGTTTGGGTCCTGGCCCTCTGTTTAGGATTTGGACTCTTTGTTTAGGATCTGGATACTGTGTTTCGAATATGGACCCTGTCTTCGGGACCTGGACTCTGTGTTTTGGATCTGATTTCTGTATTCGGGATCTGGACTCTGTGTTTAAGGTCTGGACTCTGTGTTTGGGGTCTGGACTCTGTGTTTGGGGTCTGGACTCTGTGTTTGGGGTCTGGACTCTGTGTTTGGGGTCTGGACTCTGTGTTTGGGGTCTGGACTCTGTGCTTGGGTTCTGGACTCTGTGCTTGGCGTCTGGACTCTGTGCTTGGCATCTGGACTCTGTGCTTGGGGTCTGGACTCTGTGCTTGGGGTCCGGACTCTGTGCTTGGGGTCCGGACTCTGTGCTTGGGGTCCGGACTATGTGCTTGGGGTCCGGACTCTGTGCTTGGGGTCCGGACTCTGTGCTTGGGGTCTGGACTCTGTGCTTGGGGTCTGGACTCTGTGCTTGGGGTCTGGACTCTGTGCTTGGGGTCTGGACTCTGTGCTTGGGGTCTGGACTCTGTGCTTGGGGTCTGGACTCTGTGCTTGGGGTCTGGACTCTGTGCTTGGGGTCTGGAGATGTGTTTGGCATATGGACTCTGTGTTTAGGATCCTCGTTCTCTGTTTAGGATCTGGATTCTCTTTAGCATCAGGCTCCATGTTTAGGGTCTGGAATCTGTATTTAGAGTCTGGACTCAATGTTTAGATTCTGGACTCAATGTTTAAGGTCTGAACTCAATGTTTAAGGTCTGGACTCATTGTTTAAGGTCTGGACTCAATGTTTAAGGTCTGGACTCAACTTTTAAGGTCTGGACTCAATGTTTAAGGTTTGGACTCCATGTTTTGGGTCTGGAATCTGTGATTAGGGTCTGGACCCTGTTTCTAGATTCTGGACCCTGTGTTTAGGGACTTGACTCTGTACTTAGGGTCTGGACTCTGTGTTCAGAATCTGGACTCTGTGTTCAGAATCTGGACTCTGTGTTTAGGATCTGGACGCTGTGTATAGGATCTGGACTCTGTTTTATGGGTCTGCACTCTGCTTTATGGATCTGGACTCTGCTTTATGGGTCTGGACTCTGTTTTATAAGTCTGGACTCTGTATTATGGGTCTGGACTCTGTTTCCTTCGGTCTGGACTCGGTGTTTAGGATCTGGACTCTGTTTAGGATTTGGCTCCATGTTTCAGGTCTGGACTCCATGTTTAGGGTCTGGACTCCATGTTTAGGGTCTGGACTCCATGTTTAGGGTCTGGACTCTATGTTTAGGGTCTGGACTCCGTGTTTAGGGTCTGGACTCTGTGTTTAGGGTCTGGACTCTGTGTTCTGGGTCTGGACTTTGTGTTTAGGGTCTGGCCTCTGTGTTTAGGGTCTGGATTCAGTGTTTTGGGAACTGGGCTCTGTGATGAGGATCTAGACTCGGTGTTCTAGAACTGGACTCTTTGTACATGTTCAAACTCTATATTTGGGTCCTGGCCCTCTGTTTAGGATCTGGAATCTTTGTTTAAGACCTGGATTCTGTGTTTAGGATCTGGACTCTGTGTTTAGGGTCTGGACTCTGTATTTAGGATCTGGGCTTTGTGTTTAGGGTCTGTGCTCTGTGTTTAGGGTCTGTGCTCTGTGTGTAGGGTTTGGACTCTGTGTTTAGGGTCTGGACTCTGTGTTTAGGGTCTGGACTCTGTGTTTAGGGTCTGGACTCTGTGTTTAGGGTCTGGACTCTGTGTTTAGGGTCTGGACTCTGTGATTCGGGTCTGGACTCTGTGATTAGGGTCTGGACTCTGTGATTAGGGTCTGGACTCTGTGATTAGGGTCTGGACTCTGTGATTAGGGTCTGGACTCTCTGTTTAGGGTCTGGACTCTCTGTTTAGGGTCTGGACTCTGTGTTTAGGGTCTGGACTCTGTGTTTAGAGTCTGGACTCTGTGTTTAGAGTCTGGACTCTGTGATTAGGGTCTGGACTCTGTGATTAGGGTCTGGACTCTGTGATTAGGGTCTGGACTCTGTGTTTTGGGTCTGGACTCTGTGTTTTGGGTCTGGACTCTGTGTTTTGGGTCTGGACTCTGTGTTTAGGGTCTGGACTCTGTGTTTAGGGTCTGGACTCTGTGTTTAGGGTCTGGACTCTGTGTTTAGGGTCTGGACTCCTCTGTTTTTGGGGTCTCGACTCTGTGTTTAGGGTCTGGCATCTGTGTTTGGGGTCTGGACTCTGTGTCTGGGGTCTGGTCTTTGTGTTTAGTGTCTGGCCTCTGTGTTTAGGGTCTGGATTCAGTGTTTGGGAACTGGACTCTGTGATGAGGATCTAGACTCGGTGTTCTGGAACTGGACTCTTTGTACGTGTTCAAACTCTGTGTTTGGGTCCTGGCCCTCTGTTTAGGATCTGGACTCTTTGTTTAGGACCTGGATTCTGATTTTAAGATCTGGACTCTGTGTTTAGGGTCTGGACTCTGTGCTTTGGATCTGGACTCTGTGTTTAGAGTCTGGGCTCTGTGTGTAGGGTTTGGACTCTGTGTGTAGGGTTTGGACTCTGTGTGTAGGGTTTGGATTCTGTGTGTAGGGTTTGGCTTCTGTGTGTAGGGTTTGGACTCTGTGTGTAGGGTTTGGATTCTGTGTGTAGGGTCTGGACTCTGTGTTTATGTTCTGGACTCTGTTTTATGGGTCTGGACTATGTTTTATGGGTCTGGACTCTGTTGTATGGGTCTGGACTCTGTTTTATGGGTCTGGACTCTGTTTCTTTGGGTCTGGCGTCGGTGTTTAGGATTTGGACTCTGTTTAGGATTTGGCTCCATGTTTAAGGTCTGGACTCCATGTTTAGGGTCTGGACTCCATGTTTAGGGTCTGGACACCGTGCACTGGGTCTGGACATTGTGTTTTGGGTATGGACTCTGTGCTTAGGGCCTGGCCTCTGTGTTTAGGGTCTGGATTCAGTGTTTGGGAACTGGACTCTGTGATGAGGATCTAGACTCGGTGTTCTGCAACTGGACTCTTTGTACGTGTTCAAACTCTGTGTTTGGGTCCTGGCCCTCTGTTTAGGATCTGGACTCTTTGTTTAGGACCTGGATTCTGTATTTAGGGTCTGTGCTCTGTGTTTAGGGTCTGTGCTCTGTGTGTATGGTTTGGACTCTGTGTTTAGGGTCTGGACTCTGTGTTTAGGGTCTGGACTCTGTGTTTAGGGTCTGGACTCTGTGTTTAGGGTCTGGACTCTGTGTTTAGGGTCTGGACTCTGTGTTTAGGGTCTGGACTCTGTGTTTAGTGTCTGGACTCGGTGTTTAGGGTCTGGACTCTGTGTTTAGGGTCTGGACTCTGTGGTTAGGGTCTGGACTCTGTGGTTAGGGTCTGGACTCTTTGTTTAGGATCTGGACGCTGTCTTTCGAATCTTGGCACTTTGTTTAGGATCTGGATACTGTGTTTCGAATATGGACCCTGTCTTCGGGATCTGGACTCTGTGTTTTGGATCTGATTTCTGCATTCGGGATCTGGACTCTGTGTTTAGGGTCTGGACTCTCTGTTTGGGGTCTGGACTCTGTGTTTGGGGTCTGGACTCTGTGTTTAGGGTCTGGATTCAGTGTTTGGGATCATCTGTGATGATGATCTGGACTCGGTGTTCTGCAAATGGACTCTTCGTACTTGTTCAAACTCTGTGTTTGGGTCCTGGCCCTCTGTTTAGGATTTGGACTCTTTGTTTAGGATCTGGATACTGTGTTTCGAATATGGACCCTGTCTTCGGGACCTGGACTCTGTGTTTTGGATCTGATTTCTGTATTCGGGATCTGGACTCTGTGTTTAAGGTCTGGACTCTGTGTTTGGGGTCTGGACTCTGTGTTTGGGGTCTGGACTCTGTGTTTGGGGTCTGGACTCTGTGCTTGGGTTCTGGACTCTGTGCTTGGCGTCTGGACTCTGTGCTTGGCATCTGGACTCTGTGCTTGGGGTCTGGACTCTGTGCTTGGGGTCCGGACTCTGTGCTTGGGGTCCGGACTCTGTGCTTGGGGTCCGGACTCTGTGCTTGGGGTCCGGACTATGTGCTTGGGGTCCGGACTCTGTGTTTAGGGTCTGGACTCTGTGTTTAGAGTCTGGACTCTGTGTTTAGAGTCTGGACTCTGTGATTAGGGTCTGGACTCTGTGATTAGGGTCTGGACTCTGTGTTTTGGGTCTGGACTCTGTGTTTTGGGTCTGGACTCTGTGTTTTGGGTCTGGACTCTGTGTTTAGGGTCTGGACTCTGTGTTTAGGGTCTGGACTCTGTGTTTAGGGTCTGGACTCTGTGTTTAGGGTCTGGACTCTGTGTTTAGGGTCTGGACTCCTCTGTTTTTGGGGTCTCGACTCTGTGTTTAGGGTCTGGCATCTGTGTTTGGGGTCTGGACTCTGTGTCTGGGGTCTGGTCTTTGTGTTTAGTGTCTGGCCTCTGTGTTTAGGGTCTGGATTCAGTGTTTGGGAACTGGACTCTGTGATGAGGATCTAGACTCGGTGTTCTGGAACTGGACTCTTTGTACGTGTTCAAACTCTGTGTTTGGGTCCTGGCCCTCTGTTTAGGATCTGGACTCTTTGTTTAGGACCTGGATTCTGATTTTAAGATCTGGACTCTGTGTTTAGGGTCTGGACTCTGTGCTTGGGTTCTGGACTCTGTGCTTGGCGTCTGGACTCTGTGCTTGGCATCTGGACTCTGTGCTTGGGGTCTGGACTCTGTGCTTGGGGTCCGGACTCTGTGCTTGGGGTCCGGACTCTGTGCTTGGGGTCCGGACTCTGTGCTTGGGGTCCGGACTATGTGCTTGGGGTCCGGACTCTGTGTTTAGGGTCTGGACTCTGTGCTTGGGGTCTGGAGATGTGTTTGGCATATGGACTCTGTGTTTAGGATCCTCGTTCTCTGTTTAGGATCTGGATTCTCTTTAGCATCAGGCTCCATGTTTAGGGTCTGGAATCTGTATTTAGAGTCTGGACTCAATGTTTAGATTCTGGACTCAATGTTTAAGGTCTGAACTCAATGTTTAAGGTCTGGACTCATTGTTTAAGGTCTGGACTCAATGTTTAAGGTCTGGACTCAACTTTTAAGGTCTGGACTCAATGTTTAAGGTTTGGACTCCATGTTTTGGGTCTGGAATCTGTGATTAGGGTCTGGACCCTGTTTCTAGATTCTGGACCCTGTGTTTAGGGACTTGACTCTGTACTTAGGGTCTGGACTCTGTGTTCAGAATCTGGACTCTGTGTTCAGAATCTGGACTCTGTGTTTAGGATCTGGACGCTGTGTATAGGATCTGGACTCTGTTTTATGGGTCTGCACTCTGCTTTATGGATCTGGACTCTGCTTTATGGGTCTGGACTCTGTTTTATAAGTCTGGACTCTGTATTATGGGTCTGGACTCTGTTTCCTTCGGTCTGGACTCGGTGTTTAGGATCTGGACTCTGTTTAGGATTTGGCTCCATGTTTCAGGTCTGGACTCCATGTTTAGGGTCTGGACTCCATGTTTAGGGTCTGGACTCCATGTTTAGGGTCTGGACTCTATGTTTAGGGTCTGGACTCCGTGTTTAGGGTCTGGACTCTGTGTTTAGGGTCTGGACTCTGTGTTCTGGGTCTGGACTTTGTGTTTAGGGTCTGGCCTCTGTGTTTAGGGTCTGGATTCAGTGTTTTGGGAACTGGGCTCTGTGATGAGGATCTAGACTCGGTGTTCTAGAACTGGACTCTTTGTACATGTTCAAACTCTATATTTGGGTCCTGGCCCTCTGTTTAGGATCTGGAATCTTTGTTTAAGACCTGGATTCTGTGTTTAGGATCTGGACTCTGTGTTTAGGGTCTGGACTCTGTATTTAGGATCTGGGCTTTGTGTTTAGGGTCTGTGCTCTGTGTTTAGGGTCTGTGCTCTGTGTGTAGGGTTTGGACTCTGTGTTTAGGGTCTGGACTCTGTGTTTAGGGTCTGGACTCTGTGTTTAGGGTCTGGACTCTGTGTTTAGGGTCTGGACTCTGTGTTTAGGGTCTGGACTCTGTGATTCGGGTCTGGACTCTGTGATTAGGGTCTGGACTCTGTGATTAGGGTCTGGACTCTGTGATTAGGGTCTGGACTCTGTGATTAGGGTCTGGACTCTCTGTTTAGGGTCTGGACTCTCTGTTTAGGGTCTGGACTCTGTGTTTAGGGTCTGGACTCTGTGTTTAGAGTCTGGACTCTGTGTTTAGAGTCTGGACTCTGTGATTAGGGTCTGGACTCTGTGATTAGGGTCTGGACTCTGTGTTTTGGGTCTGGACTCTGTGTTTTGGGTCTGGACTCTGTGTTTTGGGTCTGGACTCTGTGTTTAGGGTCTGGACTCTGTGTTTAGGGTCTGGACTCTGTGTTTAGGGTCTGGACTCTGTGTTTAGGGTCTGGACTCCTCTGTTTTTGGGGTCTCGACTCTGTGTTTAGGGTCTGGCATCTGTGTTTGGGGTCTGGACTCTGTGTCTGGGGTCTGGTCTTTGTGTTTAGTGTCTGGCCTCTGTGTTTAGGGTCTGGATTCAGTGTTTGGGAACTGGACTCTGTGATGAGGATCTAGACTCGGTGTTCTGGAACTGGACTCTTTGTACGTGTTCAAACTCTGTGTTTGGGTCCTGGCCCTCTGTTTAGGATCTGGACTCTTTGTTTAGGACCTGGATTCTGATTTTAAGATCTGGACTCTGTGTTTAGGGTCTGGACTCTGTGCTTTGGATCTGGACTCTGTGTTTAGAGTCTGGGCTCTGTGTGTAGGGTTTGGACTCTGTGTGTAGGGTTTGGACTCTGTGTGTAGGGTTTGGATTCTGTGTGTAGGGTTTGGCTTCTGTGTGTAGGGTTTGGACTCTGTGTGTAGGGTTTGGATTCTGTGTGTAGGGTCTGGACTCTGTGTTTATGTTCTGGACTCTGTTTTATGGGTCTGGACTATGTTTTATGGGTCTGGACTCTGTTGTATGGGTCTGGACTCTGTTTTATGGGTCTGGACTCTGTTTCTTTGGGTCTGGCGTCGGTGTTTAGGATTTGGACTCTGTTTAGGATTTGGCTCCATGTTTAAGGTCTGGACTCCATGTTTAGGGTCTGGACTCCATGTTTAGGGTCTGGACACCGTGCACTGGGTCTGGACATTGTGTTTTGGGTATGGACTCTGTGCTTAGGGCCTGGCCTCTGTGTTTAGGGTCTGGATTCAGTGTTTGGGAACTGGACTCTGTGATGAGGATCTAGACTCGGTGTTCTGCAACTGGACTCTTTGTACGTGTTCAAACTCTGTGTTTGGGTCCTGGCCCTCTGTTTAGGATCTGGACTCTTTGTTTAGGACCTGGATTCTGTATTTAGGGTCTGTGCTCTGTGTTTAGGGTCTGTGCTCTGTGTGTATGGTTTGGACTCTGTGTTTAGGGTCTGGACTCTGTGTTTAGGGTCTGGACTCTGTGTTTAGGGTCTGGACTCTGTGTTTAGGGTCTGGACTCTGTGTTTAGGGTCTGGACTCTGTGTTTAGGGTCTGGACTCTGTGTTTAGTGTCTGGACTCGGTGTTTAGGGTCTGGACTCTGTGTTTAGGGTCTGGACTCTGTGGTTAGGGTCTGGACTCTGTGGTTAGGGTCTGGACTCTTTGTTTAGGATCTGGACGCTGTCTTTCGAATCTTGGCACTTTGTTTAGGATCTGGATACTGTGTTTCGAATATGGACCCTGTCTTCGGGATCTGGACTCTGTGTTTTGGATCTGATTTCTGCATTCGGGATCTGGACTCTGTGTTTAGGGTCTGGACTCTCTGTTTGGGGTCTGGACTCTGTGTTTGGGGTCTGGACTCTGTGTTTAGGGTCTGGATTCAGTGTTTGGGATCATCTGTGATGATGATCTGGACTCGGTGTTCTGCAAATGGACTCTTCGTACTTGTTCAAACTCTGTGTTTGGGTCCTGGCCCTCTGTTTAGGATTTGGACTCTTTGTTTAGGATCTGGATACTGTGTTTCGAATATGGACCCTGTCTTCGGGACCTGGACTCTGTGTTTTGGATCTGATTTCTGTATTCGGGATCTGGACTCTGTGTTTAAGGTCTGGACTCTGTGTTTGGGGTCTGGACTCTGTGTTTGGGGTCTGGACTCTGTGTTTGGGGTCTGGACTCTGTGCTTGGGTTCTGGACTCTGTGCTTGGCGTCTGGACTCTGTGCTTGGCATCTGGACTCTGTGCTTGGGGTCTGGACTCTGTGCTTGGGGTCCGGACTCTGTGCTTGGGGTCCGGACTCTGTGCTTGGGGTCCGGACTCTGTGCTTGGGGTCCGGACTATGTGCTTGGGGTCCGGACTCTGTGTTTAGGGTCTGGACTCTGTGTTTAGAGTCTGGACTCTGTGTTTAGAGTCTGGACTCTGTGATTAGGGTCTGGACTCTGTGATTAGGGTCTGGACTCTGTGTTTTGGGTCTGGACTCTGTGTTTTGGGTCTGGACTCTGTGTTTTGGGTCTGGACTCTGTGTTTAGGGTCTGGACTCTGTGTTTAGGGTCTGGACTCTGTGTTTAGGGTCTGGACTCTGTGTTTAGGGTCTGGACTCTGTGTTTAGGGTCTGGACTCCTCTGTTTTTGGGGTCTCGACTCTGTGTTTAGGGTCTGGCATCTGTGTTTGGGGTCTGGACTCTGTGTCTGGGGTCTGGTCTTTGTGTTTAGTGTCTGGCCTCTGTGTTTAGGGTCTGGATTCAGTGTTTGGGAACTGGACTCTGTGATGAGGATCTAGACTCGGTGTTCTGGAACTGGACTCTTTGTACGTGTTCAAACTCTGTGTTTGGGTCCTGGCCCTCTGTTTAGGATCTGGACTCTTTGTTTAGGACCTGGATTCTGATTTTAAGATCTGGACTCTGTGTTTAGGGTCTGGACTCTGTGCTTTGGATTTGGACTCTGTGTTTAGAGTCTGGGCTCTGTGTGTAGGGTTTGGACTCTGTGTGTAGGGTTTGGACTCTGTGTGTAGGGTTTGGATTCTGTGTGTAGGGTTTGGCTTCTGTGTGTAGGGTTTGGACTCTGTGTGTAGGGTTTGGATTCTGTGTGTAGGGTCTGGACTCTGTGTTTATGTTCTGGACTCTGTTTTATGGGTCTGGACTATGTTTTATGGGTCTGGACTCTGTTGTATGGGTCTGGACTCTGTTGTATGGGTCTGGACTCTGTTGTATGGGTCTGGACTCTGTTTTATGGGTCTGGACTCTGTTTCTTTGGGTCTGGCGTCGGTGTTTAGGATTTGGACTCTGTTTAGGATTTGGCTCCATGTTTAAGGTCTGGACTCCATGTTTAGGGTCTGGACTCCATGTTTAGGGTCTGGACACCGTGCACTGGGTCTGGACATTGTGTTTTGGGTATGGACTCTGTGCTTAGGGCCTGGCCTCTGTGTTTAGGGTCTGGATTCAGTGTTTGGGAACTGGACTCTGTGATGAGGATCTAGACTCGGTGTTCTGCAACTGGACTCTTTGTACGTGTTCAAACTCTGTGTTTGGGTCCTGGCCCTCTGTTTAGGATCTGGACTCTTTGTTTAGGACCTGGATTCTGTATTTAGGGTCTGTGCTCTGTGTTTAGGGTCTGTGCTCTGTGTGTATGGTTTGGACTCTGTGTTTAGGGTCTGGACTCTGTGTTTAGGGTCTGGACTCTGTGTTTAGGGTCTGGACTCTGTGTTTAGGGTCTGGACTCTGTGTTTAGGGTCTGGACTCTGTGTTTAGGGTCTGGACTCTGTGTTTAGTGTCTGGACTCGGTGTTTAGGGTCTGGACTCTGTGGTTAGGGTCTGGACTCTGTGGTTAGGGTCTGGACTCTTTGTTTAGGATCTGGACGCTGTCTTTCGAATCTTGGCACTTTGTTTAGGATCTGGATACTGTGTTTCGAATATGGACCCTGTCTTCGGGATCTGGACTCTGTGTTTTGGATCTGATTTCTGTATTCGGGATCTGGACTCTGTGTTTAGGGTCTGGACTCTCTGTTTGGGGTCTGGACTCTGTGTTTGGGGTCTGGACTCTGTGTTTAGGGTCTGGATTCAGTGTTTGGGATCATCTGTGATGATGATCTGGACTCGGTGTTCTGCAAATGGACTCTTCGTACTTGTTCAAACTCTGTGTTTGGGTCCTGGCCCTCTGTTTAGGATTTGGACTCTTTGTTTAGGATCTGGATACTGTGTTTCGAATATGGACCCTGTCTTCGGGACCTGGACTCTGTGTTTTGGATCTGATTTCTGTATTCGGGATCTGGACTCTGTGTTTAAGGTCTGGACTCTGTGTTTGGGGTCTGGACTCTGTGTTTGGGGTCTGGACTCTGTGTTTGGGGTCTGGACTCTGTGCTTGGGTTCTGGACTCTGTGCTTGGCGTCTGGACTCTGTGCTTGGCATCTGGACTCTGTGCTTGGGGTCTGGACTCTGTGCTTGGGGTCCGGACTCTGTGCTTGGGGTCCGGACTCTGTGCTTGGGGTCCGGACTCTGTGCTTGGGGTCCGGACTCTGTGCTTGGGGTCTGGACTCTGTGCTTGGGGTCTGGACTCTGTGCTTGGGGTCTGGACTCTGTGCTTGGGGTCTGGACTCTGTGCTTGGGGTCTGGACTCTGTGCTTGGGGTCTGGACTCTGTGCTTGGGGTCTGGACTCTGTGCTTGGGGTCTGGACTCTGTGCTTGGGGTCTGGACTCTGTGCTTGGGGTCTGGACTCTGTGCTTGGGGTCTGGAGATGTGTTTGGCATATGGACTCTGTGTTTAGGATCCTCGTTCTCTGTTTAGGATCTGGATTCTCTTTAGCATCAGGCTCCATGTTTAGGGTCTGGAATCTGTATTTAGAGTCTGGACTCAATGTTTAGATTCTGGACTCAATGTTTAAGGTCTGAACTCAATGTTTAAGGTCTGGACTCAATGTTTATGGTCTGGACTCAATGTTTAAGGTCTGGACTCAATGTTTAAGGTCTGGACTCAATGTTTAAGGTCTGGACTCAACTTTTAAGGTCTGGACTCAATGTTTAAGGTTTGGACTCCATGTTTTGGGTCTGGAATCTGTGATTAGGGTCTGGACCCTGTTTCTAGATTCTGGACCCTGTGTTTAGGGACTTGACTCTGTACTTAGGGTCTGGACTCTGTGTTCAGAATCTGGACTCTGTGTTTAGGATCTGGACTCTGTGTATAGGATCTGGACTCTGTTTTATGGGTCTGCACTCTGCTTTATGGATCTGGACTCTGCTTTATGGGTCTGGACTCTGTTTTATAAGTCTGGACTCTGTATTATGGGTCTGGACTCTGTTTCCTTCGGTCTGGACTCGGTGTTTAGGATCTGGACTCTGTTTAGGATTTGGCTCCATGTTTAAGGTCTGGACTCCATGTTTAGGGTCTGGACTCCATGTTTAGGGTCTGGACTCCATGTTTAGGGTCTGGACTCTATGTTTAGGGTCTGGACTCCGTGTTTAGGGTCTGGACTCTGTGTTTAGTGTCTGGACTCTGTGTTCTGGGTCTGGACTTTGTGTTTAGGGTCTGGCCTCTGTGTTTAGGGTCTGGATTCAGTGTTTTGGGAACTGGGCTCTGTGATGAGGATCTAGACTCGGTGTTCTGGAACTGGACTCTTTGTACATGTTCAAACTCTATATTTGGGTCCTGGCCCTCTGTTTAGGATCTGGAATCTTTGTTTAAGACCTGGATTCTGTGTTTAGGATCTGGACTCTGTGTTTAGGGTCTGGACTCTGTATTTAGGATCTGGGCTTTGTGTTTAGGGTCTGTGCTCTATGTTTAGGGTCTGTGCTCTGTGTGTAGGGTTTGGACTCTGTGTTTAGGGTCTGGACTCTGTGTTTAGGGTCTGGACTCTGTGTTTAGGGTCTGGACTCTGTGTTTAGGGTCTGGACTCTGTGTTTAGGGTCTGGACTCTGTGTTTAGGGTCTGGACTCTGTGATTAGGGTCTGGACTCTGTGATTAGGGTCTGGACTCTGTGATTAGGGTCTGGACTCTGTGATTAGGGTCTGGACTCTCTGTTTAGGGTCTGGACTGTGTGTTTAGGGTCTGGACTCTGTGTTTAGAGTCTGGACTCTGTGTTTAGAGTCTGGACTCTGTGTTTAGAGTCTGGACTCTGTGTTTAGAGTCTGGACTCTGTGTTTAGAGTCTGGACTCTGTGATTAGGGTCTGGACTCTGTGATTAGGGTCTGGACTCTGTGTTTTGGGTCTGGACTCTGTGTTTAGGGTCTGGACTCTGTGTTTAGGGTCTGGACTCTGTGTTTAGGGTCTGGACTCCTCTGTTTTTGGGGTCTCGACTCTGTGTTTAGGGTCTGGCATCTGTGTTTGGGGTCTGGACTCTGTGTCTGGGGTCTGGTCTTTGTGTTTAGTGTCTGGCCTCTGTGTTTAGGGTCTGGATTCAGTGTTTGGGAACTGGACTCTGTGATGAGGATCTAGAGACGGTGTTCTGGAACTGGACTCTTTGTACGTGTTCAAACTCTGTGTTTGGGTCCTGGCCCTCTGTTTAGGATCTGGACTCTTTGTTTAGGACCTGGATTCTGATTTTAAGATCTGGACTCTGTGTTTAGGGTCTGGACTCTGTGTTTTGGATCTGGACTCTGTGTTTAGAGTCTGGGCTCTGTGTGTAGGGTTTGGACTCTGTGTGTAGGGTTTGGATTCTGTGTGTAGGGTTTGGCTTCTGTGTGTAGGGTTTGGACTCTGTGTGTAGGGTTTGGACTCTGTGTTTAGGGTCTGGACTCTGTGTTTAGGGTCTGGACTCTGTGTTTATGTTCTGGACTCTGTTTTATGGGTCTGGACTATGTTTTATGGGTCTGGACTCTGTTGTATGGGTCTGGACTCTGTTGTATGGGTCTGGACTCTGTTTTATGGGTCTGGACTCTGTTTCTTTGGGTCTGGCGTCGGTGTTTAGGATTTGGACTCTGTTTAGGATTTGGCTCCATGTTTAAGGTCTGGACTCCATGTTTAGGGTCTGGACTCCATGTTTAGGGTCTGGACACCGTGCACTGGGTCTGGACATTGTGTTTTGGGTATGGACTCTGTGCTTAGGGCCTGGCCTCTGTGTTTAGGGTCTGGATTCAGTGTTTGGGAACTGGACTCTGTGATGAGGATCTAGACTCGGTGTTCTGCAACTGGACTCTTTGTACGTGTTCAAACTCTGTGTTTGGGTCCTGGCCCACTGTTTAGGATCTGGACTCTTTGTTTAGGACCTGGATTCTGTATTTAGGGTCTCTGCTCTGTGTTTAGGGTCTGTGCTCTGTGTGTATGGTTTGGACTCTGTGTTTAGGGTCTGGACTCTGTGTTTAGGGTCTGGACTCTGTGTTTAGGGTCTGGACTCTGTGTTTAGGGTCTGGACTCTGTGTTTAGGGTCTGGACTCTGTGTTAGGGTCTGGACTCTGTGTTTAGGGTCTGGACTCTGTGTTTAGGGTCTGGACTCTGTGGTTAGGGTCTGGCCTCTGTGTTTAGGGTCTGGACTCTGTGTTTAGGGTCTGGACTCTGTGCCTGGGGTCTGGACTTTGTATTTAGGGTATGGACTCTGTGTTTAGGGTCTGGCCTCTGTGTTTAGGGTCTGGATTCAGTGTTTGGGAACTGGACTCTGTGATGAGGATCTAGACTCGGTGTTCTGCAACTGGACTCTTTGTACGTGTTCAAACTCTGTGTTTGGGTCCTGGCCCTCTGTTTAGGATCTGGACTCTTTGTTTAGGATCTGGACGCTGTCTTTCGAATCTTGGCACTTTGTTTAGGATCTGGATACTGTGTTTCGAATATGGACCCTGTCTTCGGGATCTGGACTCTGTGTTTTGTATCTGATTTCTGTATTCGGGATCTGGACTCTGTGTTTAGGGTCTGGACTCTGTGTTTGGTGTCTGGACTCTGTGTTTGGGGTCTGGACTCTGTGTTTGGGGTCTGGACTCTGTGTTTGGGGTCTGGACTCTGTGTTTGGGGTCTGGACTCTGTGTTTGGGGTCTGGACTCTGTGTTTGGGGTCTGGACTCTGTGTTTGGGGTCTGGACTCTGTGTTTGGGGTCTGGACTCTGTGTTTGGGGTCTGGACTCTGTGCTTGGGGTCTGGACTCTGTGCTTGGGGTCTGGACTCTGTGCTTGGGGTCTGGACTCTGTGCTTGGGGTCTGGATTCTGTGCTTGGGGTTTGGACTCTGTTCTTGGGGTCTGGTCTCTGTGCTTGGTGTCTGGAGATGTGGTTGGCATATGGACTCTGTGTTTAGGATCTTGATTCTCTGTTTAGGATCTGGATTCTCTTTAGCATCAGGCTCCATGTTTAGGGTCTGGTATCTGTATTTAGAGTCTGGACTCAATGTTTTGATTCTGGACTCAATGTTTAAGGTCTGGAGTCAATGTTTAAGGTCTGGAGTCAATGTTTAAGGTCTGGAGTCAATGTTTAAGGTCTGGACTCAATGTTTAAGGTCTGGACTTAATATTTATGGTCTGGAGTCAATGTTTAAGGTCTGGACTCAATGTTTAAGCTCTGGACTCAATGTTTAAGGTCTGGACTCAATGTTTAAGGTCTGGACTCAATGTTTAAGGTCTGGACTCAATGTTTAAGGTCTGGACTCAATGTTTAAGCTCTGGACTCAATGTTTAAGGTCTGGACTCAATGTTTAAGGTCTGGACTCCGTGTTTTGGGTCTGGAATCTGTGATTAGGGTCTGGACCCTGTTTCTAGATTCTGGACTCTGTGTTTAGGGTCTGGACTCTGTTTTATGGGTCTGGACTCTGTTTTATGGGTCTGGACTCTGTGTTTAGGGTCTGGACTCTGTGTTTAGGGTCTGGACTCTGTGTTTAGGGTCTGGACTCTGTTTTATGGGTCTGGACTCTGTTTTATGGGTCTGGACTCTGTTTTATGGGTCTGGACTCTGTTCTATGGGTCTGTACTCTGTTTTATGGGTCTGGACTCTGTTCTATGGGTCTGTACTCTGTTTTATGGGTCTGGACTCTGTTTTATGGGTCTGGACTCTGTTTTATGGGTCTGGACTCTGTTTCTTTGGGACTGGACTCGGTGTTTAGGATCTGGACACTGTGTTTGGGATCTGGAATCTGTGTTTAATATCTGGACTCTGTGTTTAGGATCTGGACTCTGTGTTTAGGATCTGCACTCTGTGTTTAGTATCTGGGCTCTGTGTTTAGGGTCTGGGCTCTGTGTTTAGGGTCTGGGCTCTGTTTTTAGGGTCTGGGCTCTGTTTTTAGGGTCTGGGCTCTGTGTTTAGGGTCTGGGCTCTGTGTTTAGGGTCTGGGCTCTGTGTTTAGGGTCTGGGCTCTGTGTTTAGGGTCTGGGCTCTGTGTTTAGGGTCTGGGCTCTGTGTTTAGGGTCTGGGCTCTGTGTTTAGGGTCTGGACTCTGTGTTTAGGATCTGGATTCAGTGTTTGTGAACTGGACTCTGTGATCAGGATATAGAATCTGTGTTCAGGACCTGGACTGTTTGTACATGTTCAATCCCTGTGTTTGGGTCCTGGCTCACTCTTTAGGATCTGGACTCTGTGTCTAGGATCTGGACTCTTTGTCTAGGATCTGGACTCTGTGTCCGGGATCTGGACTCTGTGTCCGGGATCTGGACTCTGTGTCCGGGATCTGGACTCTGTGTCCGGGATCTGGACTCTGTGTCCGGGATCTGGACTCTGTGTCCGGGATCTGGACTCTGTGTCCGGGATCTGGACTCTGTGTCCGGGATCTGGACTCTGTGTCCGGGATCTGGACTCTGTGTCCGGGATCTGGACTCTGTGTCCGGGATCTGGACTCTGTGTCCGGGATCTGGACTCTGTGTCCGGGATCTGGACTCGGTGTCCGGGATCTGGACTCTGTGTCCGGGATCTGGACTCTGTGTCCGGGATCTGGACTCTGTGTCCGGGATCTGGACTCTGTGTCCGGGATCTGGACTCTGTGTTCGGGATCTGGATCTGAGTTTGGTAACTGGACTCTGTGTTTAGGGTCTGAACTCTGTATTTAGAATCTGGATTCAGTTTTTTGCAACTGGACTCTGTGATTATGATCTAGACTCTTTGTTCAGGACCTGGACTCTTTATACGCATTCAAACTCTGTCTTCGGGACCTGGCTCTCTGTTTAGGATCGTGACTCTGTGTTTGGGAGTTGCACTCAGCGTCTAGATTCTCCAAGATTAAGGTCTGGACTCTGTGATTAGGGTCTGGGTCCATTCTTAAGGTCTGGACTCTGTGTTTTGGGTCTGAACTCTGTGTGTAGGAGCAGGATTCAGTGTTTGGGAACAAAAAACTGTGATTATGATCCAGACTCTTTGTTCAGGAAGGACTTTTTTAACGTGTTCAAACACTGTATTCGGGAGGTTGCTCTCTGTTTAGGATCTGGACTCTGTGTTGGGAATCTGGACTCTGTGTTTAGGATCTGGACTCCGTGTTTGGGATCTGGGCTGTGTTTGGGATCTGGACTCTTTGTTTGGGATCTGGACTCTTTGTTTGGGATCTGGACTCTTTGTTTGGGATCTGGACTCTGTGTTTGGGATCTGGACTCTGTGTTTGGGATCTGGACTCTGTGTTTGGGATCTGGACTCCGTTTTTTGAATCTGGACTCCGTGTTTGGGATCTGGACTCCGTGTTTGGGATCTGGACTCCGTGTTTGGGATCTGGACTCCGTGTTTGGGATCTGGACTCCATGTTTGGGATCTGGATGCCGTATTTTGGAACTGGACTCTGTGTTTGGGATCTGGAGTCTGTGTTTAGGATCTGGTCTCTGTGTTTGGAATCTGGAATCTGTGTTTGGGATCTGGAATCTATGTTTGGGATCTCCGTGTTTAGGATCTGGACACCGTGTTTATGGCCTGGACTCCGGGTTTAGGGTCTGGATTCCGTATTTAGAGTCAGGACTCTGTGTTTGGGATCTGCACTCTGTGTTTAGGATCTGGACTCTGTGTTTAAGATCTGGACTCTGTGCTTAGGATCTGTACTCTCTTAAATGTCTGGCTCCATGTTTAGGGTCTGGAATCTGTGTTTAGGATCTATTTCTGTGTTTAGTATCTGGAATCTCTTTAGTGTCTGGCTCCATGTTCAGGGTCCGGGATCTGTGTTAAGGGTCTGGACTGCAGGTTGAGGGTCTGGACTCCATGTTCAGGGTCTGGACCACATGTTTAGGGTCTGGACTCCATGTATAGAGCCTGGATTCAGCTTTTATGATCTGGACTCTGTGTTTAGGATCTGGACTCTGTGTTTAGGGTCTCGGCTCTGTGTGTAGGGTTTCGAATCTGTGTGTAGGGTTTGGACTCTGTGTGTAGGGTTTGGACTCTGTGTGTAGGGTTTGGACTCTGTGTTTAGGGTTTGGACTCTGTGTTTAGGGTGTGGACTCTGTGTTTAGGGTGTGGACTCTGTGTTTAGGGTCTGGACTCTGTGTTTAGGGTCTGGACTCTGTGTTTAGGGTCTGGACTCTGTGTTTAGGGTCTGGACTCTGTGTTTAGTGTCTGGACTCTGTGTTTAGGGTCTGGACTCTGTGTTTAGGGTCTGGACTCTGTGGTTAGGGTCTGGACTCTCTGTTTAGGGTCTGGACTCTGTGTTTAGGGTCTGGACTCTCTGCCTGGGGTCTGGACTTTGTATTTAGGGTCTGGCCTCTGTGTTTAGGGTCTGGATTCAGTGTTTGGGAACTGGACTCTGTGATGAGGATCTAGACTCGGTGTTCTGCAACTGGACTCTTTGTACGTGTTCAAACTCTGTGTTTGGGTCCTGGCCCTCTTTTTAGGATCTGGACTCTTTGTTTAGGATCTGGACGCTGTCTTTCAAATCTTGGCACTTTGTTTAGGATCTGGATACTGTGTTTCGAATATGGACCCTGTCTTCGGGATCTGGACTCTGTGTTTTGGATCTGATTTCTGTATTCGGGATCTGGACTCTGTGTTTAGGGTCTGGACTCTCTTTTTGGGGTCTGGACTCTATGTTTGGGGTCTGGACTCTGTGTTTGGGGTCTGGACTCTGTGTTTGGGGTCTGGACTCTGTGTTTGGGGTCTGGACTCTGTGTTTGGGGTCTGGACTCTGTGTTTGGGGTCTGGACTCTATGTTTGGGGTCTGGACTCTGTGTTTGGGGTCTGGACTCTGTGTTTGGGGTCTGGACTCTGTGTTTGGGGTCTGGACTCTGTGTTTGGGGTCTGGACTCTGTGTTTGGGGTCTGGACTCTGTGTTTGGGGTCTGGACTCTGTGCTTGGGTTCTGGACTCTGTGCTTGGGGTCTGGACTCTGTGCTTGGGGTCTGGACTCTGTGCTTGGGGTCTGGATTCTGTGCTTGGGGTCTGGACTCTGTTCTTGGGGTCTGGACTCTGTGCTTGGTGTCTGGAGATGTGGTTGGCATATGGACTCTGTGTTTAGGATCTTGATTCTCTGTTTAGGATCTGGATTCTCTTTAGCATCAGGCTCCATGTTTAGGGTCTGGTATCTGTATTTAGAGTCTGGACTCAATGTTTAGATTCTGGACTCAATGTTTAAGGTCTGGAGTCAATGTTTATGGTCTGGACTTAATATTTATGGTCTGGACTCAATGTTAAAGGTCTGGACTCAATGTTTAAGGTCTGGACTCAATGTTTAAGCTCTGGACTCAATGTTTAAGGTCTGGACTCCGTGTTTTGGGTCTGGAATCTGTGATTAGGGTCTGGACCCTGTTTCTAGATTCTGGACCCTGTGTTTAGGGACTTGACTCCGTGATTAGGGTCTGGACTCTGTGTTTAGGGTCTGGACTCTGTGTTCGGGATCTGGACTCTGTGTTTAGGGTCTGGACTCAATGTTTAGATTCTGGACTCAATGTTTAAGGTCTGGACTCTGTGTTTAGGGTCTGGACTCTGTGTTTAGGGTCTGGACTCTGTGTTTAGGGTCTGGACTCTGTTTTATTGGTCTGGACTCTGTTTTATGGGTCTGGACTCTGTTCTATGGGTCTGTACTCTGTTTTATGGGTCTGTACTCTGTTTTATGGGTCTGGACTCTGTTTTATGGTCTGGACTCTGTTTTTTTGGGACTGGACTCGGTGTTTGGGATCTGGACACTGTGTTTGGGATCTGGAATCTGTGTTTAATATCTGGACTCTGTGTTTAGGATCTGGACTCTGTGTTTAGGATCTGGGCTCTGTGTTTAGGGTCTGGGCTCTGTGTTTAGGGTCTGGGCTCTGTGTTTAGGGTCTGGGCTCTGTGTTTAGGGTCTGGGCTCTGTGTTTAGGGTCTGGACTCTGTGTTCGGGATCTGGACTCTGTGTTTAGGGTCTGGACTCAATGTTTAGATTCTGGACTCAATGTTTAAGGTCTGGACTCTGTGTTTAGGGTCTGGACTCTGTGTTTAGGGTCTGGACTCTGTGTTTAGGGTCTGGACTCTGTTTTATTGGTCTGGACTCTGTTTTATGGGTCTGGACTCTGTTCTATGGGTCTGTACTCTGTTTTATGGGTCTGTACTCTGTTTTATGGATCTGGACTCTGTTTTATGGGTCTGGACTCTGTTTTTTTGGGACTGGACTCGGTGTTTGGGATCTGGACACTGTGTTTGGGATCTGGAATCTGTGTTTAATATCTGGACTCTGTGTTTAGGATCTGGACTCTGTGTTTAGGATCTGCACTCTGTGTTTAGGATCTGGGCTCTGTGTTTAGGGTCTGGGCTCTGTGTTTAGGGTCTGGGCTCTGTGTTTAGGGTCTGGGCTCTGTGTTTAGGGTCTGGGCTCTGTGTTTAGGGTCTGGGCTCTGTGTTTAGGGTCTGGGCTCTGTGTTTAGGGTCTGGGCTCTGTGTTTAGGGTCTGGGCTCTGTGTTTAGGGTCTGGGCTCTGTGTTTAGGGTCTGGGCTCTGTGTTTAGGGTCTGGGCTCTGTGTTTAGGGTCTGGGCTCTGTGTTTAGGGTCTGGGCTCTGTGTTTAGGGTCTGGGCTCTGTGTTTAGGGTCTGGGCTCTGTGTTTAGGGTCTGGGCTCTGTGTTTAGGGTCTGGGCTCTGTGTTTAGGGTCTGGGCTCTGTGTTTAGGGTCTGGGCTCTGTGTTTAGGGTCTGGGCTCTGTGTTTAGGGTCTGGGCTCTGTGTTTAGGGTCTGGGCTCTGTGTTTAGGGTCTGGGCTCTGTGTTTAGGGTCTGGGCTCTGTGTTTAGGGTCTGGGCTCTGTGTTTAGGGTCTGGGCTCTGTGTTTAGGGTCTGGGCTCTGTGTTTAGGGTCTGGGCTCTGTGTTTAGGGTCTGGGCTCTGTGTTTAGGGTCTGGGCTCTGTGTTTAGGGTCTGGGCTCGTTGTTTAGGGTCTGGGCTCTGTGTTTAGGGTCTGGACTCTGTGTTTAGGATCTGGATTCAGTGTTTGTGAACTTGACTCTGTGATCAGGATATAGAATCTGTGTTCAGGACCTGGACTGTTTGTACATGTTCAATCCCTGTGTTTGGGTCCTGGCTCACTCTTTAGGATCTGGACTCTGTGTCTAGGATCTGGACTCTTTGTCTAGGATCTGGACTCTGTGTCCGGGATCTGGACTCTGTGTCCGGGATCTGGACTCTGTGTCCGGGATCTGGACTCTGTGTCCGGGATCTGGACTCTGTGTCCGGGATCTGGACTCTGTGTCCGGGATCTGGACTCTGTGTCCGGGATCTGGACTCTGTGTCCGGGATCTGGACTCTGTGTCCGGGATCTGGACTCTGTGTCCGGGATCTGGACTCTGTGTCCGGGATCTGGACTCTGTGTCCGGGATCTGGACTCTGTGTCCGGGATCTGGACTCTGTGTCCGGGATCTGGACTCTGTGTCCGGGATCTGGACTCTGTGTCCGGGATCTGGACTCTGTGTCCGGGATCTGGACTCTGTGTCCGGGATCTGGACTCTGTGTCCGGGATCTGGATCTGAGTTTGGTAACTGGACTCTGTGTTTAGGATCTGAACTCTGTATTTAGGATCTGGATTCAGTTTTTTGCAACAGGACTCTGTGATTATGATCTAGACTCTTTGTTCAGGACCTGGACTCTTTATACGCATTCAAACTCTGTCTTCGGGACCTGGCTCTCTGTTTAGGATCGTGACTCTGTGTTTGGGATCTGGACTCCGTTTTTTGGATCTGGACTCCGTGTTTGGGATCTGGACTCCGTGTTTGGGATCTGGACTCCGTGTTTGGGATCTGGACTCCGTGTTTGGGATCTGGACGCTGTATTTTGGAACTGGACTCTGTGTTTGGGATCTGGAGTCTGTGTTTAGGATCTGGTCTCTGTGTTTGGAATCTGGAATCTGTGTTTGGGATCTGGAATCTATGTTTGGGATCTCCGTGTTTAGGATCTGGACACCGTGTTTATGGCCTGGACTCCGGGTTTAGGGTCTGGATTCCGTATTTAGAGTCAGGACTCCGTGTTTGGGATCTGGACTCGGTGTTTATTGTCTGAACTCGGTGTTTGCGATCATAACTCCGTGTTTTGGATCTAAACTCGGTGTCGGAGAATGGACTGTGTGTTTGATATCTGGAGTTTGTGTTTAGGATCTGGAATGTGTTTGAGATCTTGCTCCATGTTCAGGATCTGGACTCTGAGTGCGGGATCTGGGCTCTTTGTTTGGGATCTTGACTCTGTTTGGGATATGATCTCTGTGTTCGGGATCTGGAAATTGTGTTTGGGATCTGGACTCTGTGTTTAGGATCTGGACTCTGTGTTTAAGATCTGGACTCTGTACTTGGGATCTGTACTCTCTTAAATGTCTGGCTCCATGTTTAGGGTCTGGAATCTGTGTTTAGGATCTATTTCTGTGTTTAGTATCTGGAATCTCTTTAGTGTCTGGCTCCATGTTCAGGGTCTGGGATGTGTGTTAAGGGTCTGGACTGCAGGTTGAGGGTCTGGACTCCATGTTCAGGGTCTGGACCCCATGTTTAGGGTCTGGACTCCATGTATAGAGCCTGGATTCAGATTTTATGATCTGGACTCTGTGTTTAGGATCTGGACTCTGTGTTTAGGGTCAGGGCTCTGTGTGTAGGCTCTGGACTCTGTGTTTAGGGTCTGGACTCTGTGTTTAGGGTCTGGACTCTGTGTGTAGGGTCTGGACCCTGTGCTTAGGGTCTGGACCCTGTGTTTAGGGTCTGGACTCTGTGTGTAGGGTCTGGACTCTGTGTGTAGGGTTTGGACTCTGTGTGTAGGCTCTGGACTCTGTGTTTAGGGTCTGGACTCTGTGTTTAGGGTCTGGACTCTGTGTGTAGGGTCTGGACCCTGTGCTTAGGGTCTGGACCCTGTGCTTAGGGTCTGGACCCTGTGCTTAGGGTCTGGACCCTGTGCTTAGGGTCTGGACCCTGTGCTTAGGGTCTGGACCCTGTGCTTAGGGTCTGGACCCTGTGCTTAGGGTCTGGACTCTGTGCTTAGGGTCTGGACTCTGTGTTTGGGGTCTGGCCTCTGTGTTTAGGGTCTGGATTCAGTGTTTGGGAACTGCACTCTGTGATGAGGATCTAGACTCCCTGTTCTGGAACTGGACTCTTTGTACGTGTTCAAACTCTGTGTTTCGGTCCTGGCCTCTGTTTAGGATCTGGACTCTTTTTTTAGGACCTGGATTCTGATTTTAAGACCTGGACTCTGTGTTTAGGGTCTGGACTCTGTGTTTAGGGTCTGGACTCTCTGCTTAGGGTGTGAACACTGTGCTTAGGATCTGGATTCAGTGTTTGTGAACTGGACCCTGTGATTAGGACATGGAATCTGTGTTCAGGACCTGGACTGTTTGTACGTGTTCAATCCCTGTGTTTGGGTCCTGGCTCACTTTTTAGGATCTGGACTCTGTGCTTAGGGTCTGGACTCTGTGTTTGCGGTCTGGACTCTGTGTTTGGGGTCTGGACTCTGTGTTTGGTGTCTGGACTCTGTGTTTAGGACATGGACTCTTTGTTTAGGATCTGGACGCTGTCTTTCGAATCTTGGCACTTTGTTTAGGATCTGGATACTGTGTTTCGAATATGGACCCTGTCTTCGGGATCTGGACTCTGTGTTTTGGATCTGATTTCTGTATTCGGGATCTGGACTCTGTGTTTAGGGTCTGGACTCTGTGTTTGGGGTCTGGACTCTGTGTTTGGGGTCTGGACTCTGTGTTTGGGGTCTGGACTCTGTGTTTGGGGTCTGGACTCTGTGTTTGGGGTCTGGACTCTGTGTTTGGGGTCTGGACTCTGTGTTTGGGGTCTGGACTCTGTGTTTGGGGTCTGGACTCTGTGTTTGGGGTCTGGACTCTGTGTTTGGGGTCTGGACTCTGTGTTTGGGGTCTGGACTCTGTGTTTGGGGTCTGGACTCTGTGTTTGGGGTCTGGACTCTGTGTTTGGGGTCTGGACTCTGTGTTTGCGGTCTGGACTCTGTGTTTGGGGTCTGGACTCTGTGTTTGGGGTCTGGACTCTGTGTTTGGGGTCTGGACTCTGTGCTTGGGGTCTGGATTCTGTGTTTAGGGTCTGGATTCTGTGTTTAGGGTCTGGACTCTGTGTTTAGGGCCTGGACTCTGTGTTTAGGTCTGGACTCTGTGTTTAGGATCTGGACTCTGTGTTTAGGGTCTGGACTCTGTGTTTAGGGTCTGGACTCTGTTTTATGGGTCTGGACTCTGTTTTATGGGTCTGGACTCTGTTCTATGGGTCTGGACTCTGTTCTATGGGTCTGGACTCTGTTCTATGGGTCTGGACTCTGTTCTATGGGTCTGGACTCTGTTCTATGGGTCTGGACTCTGTTTTATGGGTCTGGACTCTGTTTTATGGGTCTGGACTCAGTTTTTTTGGGGCTGGACCCGGTGTTTAGGATCTGGACACTGTGTTTGGGATCTGGAATCTGTGTTTAATATCTGGACTCTGTGTTTAGGATCTGGACTCTGTGTTTAGGATCTGCACTCTGTGTTTAGGGTCTGGGCTCTGTGTTTAGGGTCTGGGCTCTGTTTTTAGGGTCTGGGCTCTGTGTTTAGGGTCTGGGCTCTGTGTTTAGGGTCTGGGCTCTGTGTTTAGGGTCTGGGCTCTGTGTTTAGGGTCTGGGCTCTGTGTTTAGGGTCTGGGCTCTGTGTTTAGGGTCTGGGCTCTGTGTTTAGGGTCTGGGCTCTGTGTTTAGGGTCTGGGCTCTGTGTTTAGGGTCTGGGCTCTGTGTTTAGGGTCTGGGCTCTGTATTTAGGGTCTGGACTCTGTGTTTAGGATCTGGATTCAGTGTTTGTGAACTGGACTCTGTGTTTAGGGTCTGGGCTCTGTGTTTAGGGTCTGGGCTCTGTGTTTAGGGTCTGGACTCTGTGTTTGGGGTCTGTACTCTGTGTTTGGGGTCTGGAATCTGTGTTCAGTGTCTGGACTCTGTGTTTGGCGTCTGGACTCTGCGTTTGGGGTCTGGACTCTGTGTTTGGGGTCTGGACTCTGTGTTTGGGGTCTGGACTCTGCGTTTCGGGTCTGGACTCTGCGTTTGGGGTCTGGACTCTGTGTTTGGGGTCTGGACTCTGTGTTTGGGGTCTGGACTCTGTGTTTGGGGTCTGGACTCTGTGTTTGGGGTCTGGAATCTGTGTTTAGTGTCTGGACTCAATGTTTAGACTCTGGACTCAATGTTTAGACTCTGGACTCAATGTTTAGAGTCTGGACTCAATGTTTACGGTCTGGAATCAATGTGTTGGGTCTATAATCTGTGATTAGGGTCTGGACCATGTTTTTAGATTCTGGACCCTGTGTTTAGGGTCTGGACTCCGTTCTTAGGGTCTGGACTCCGTGCTTAGGGTCTGGACTCTGTGTTTCGGATCTGCAACTGTGTTTGGAAACTGGACTCTGTGTTTGGGAACTGGACACTGTGTTTAGGATCTGGACTCTGTGTTTAGGATCTGGACTCTGTGTTTAGGATCTGGACTCTGTGTTTAGGATCTGGACTCTGTGCTTAGGATCTGGACTCTGTGCTTAGGATCTGGACTCTGTGCTTCGGATCTGGAATCTGTGTTTAGGATCTGGGCTCTGTGTGTAGGGTTTGGAGCCTGTGCTTAGGGTCTGGACTCTGTGCTTAGGGTCTGGACTCTGTGCTCAGGGTCTGGACTATGTGCTCAGGGTCTGGACTCTGTGCTCAGGGTCTGGACTCTGTGCTTAGGGTCTGGACTCTGTGCTCAGGGTCTGGACTCTGTGCTCAGGGTCTGGCCTCTGTGTTTAGGGTCTGGCCTCTGTTTTTAGGGTCTGGATTCAGTGTTTGGGAACTGGACACTGTGATGAGGATCTAGACTCGGTGTTCTGGAACTGGACTCTTTGTACGTGTTCAAACTCTGTGTTTGGGTCCTGGCCCTCTGTTTAGGATCTGGACTCTTTTTTTAGGACCTGGATTCTGATTTTATGACCTGGACTCTGTGTTTAGGGTCTGGACTCTGTGTTTTGGATCTGGACTCTGTGTTTCGGGTCTGGGCTCTGTGTGTAGGGTTTGGACTCTGTGTGTAGGGTCTGGACTCTGTGTATGGAGTTTGGACTCTGTGTTTAGGGTCTGGACTCTGTGTTTAGGGTCTGGACTCTGTGTTTAGGGTCTGGACTCTGTGTTTAGGGTCTGGATCCTGTGTTTAGGGTCTGGACTCTGTGTTTAGGGGCTCGATCTGTGTTCGGGATCTGGACTCTCTGTTTAGGTTCTGGTCTCTCTGCTTAGGGTCTGAACACTGTGCTTAGGATCTGGATTCAGTGTTTGTGAACTGGACCCTGTGATTAGGACATGGAATCTGTGTTCAGGACCTGGACTGTTTGTACGTGTTCAATCCCTGTGTTTGGGTCCAGGCTCTCTTTTTAGGATCTGGACACTGTGCTTAGGGTCTGGACTCTGTGCTTGCGGTCTGGACTCTGTGTTTGGGGTCTGGACACTGTGTTTGGGGTCTGGACTCTGTGTTTGGGGTCTGGGCTCTGTGTTTGGGGTCTGGACTCTGTGCTTAGGGTCTGGACTCTGTGTTTAGGGACTGGACTCTGTGTTTGGGGTCTCGATCTGTGTTTCGGAACTGGACACTTTGTTTAGGGTCTGGTCTCTCTGCTTAGGGTCTGAACACTTTGCTTAGGATCTGGATTCAGTGTTTGTGAAATGGACTCTGTGATTAGGATATTGAATCTGTGTTCAGGACCTGGACTGTTTGTACATGTTCAATCCCTGTGTTTGGGTCCTGGCTCTCTGTTTTGGATCTGGACTCTGTGTTTAGGGTCTGGACTCTGTGTTTAGGGTCTGGACTCTGTGTTTGGGATCTGGACTCTTTGTTTGGGGTCTGGAATCTGTGTTTGGGGTCTGGAATCTGTGTTTGGGGTTTGGGGTCTGGACTCTGTGTTTGGGGTCTGGACTCTGTGTTTGGGGTCTGGAACCTGTGCTTGGTGTCTGGACACGGTGTTTGGCATATGGACTCTGTGTTTAGGATCTTCATTCTCTGTTTAGGATCTGGATTCTCTTTAGCATCAGGCTCCATGTTTAGGGTCTGGAATCTTTGTTTAGTGTCTGGACTCAATGTTTAGACTCCGGACTCAATGTTTAGAGTCTGGACTCAATGTTTACCGTCTGGACTCAATGTTTACCGTCTGGACTCAATGTGTTGGGTCTGTAATCTGTGATTAGGGTCTGGACCATGCTTTTAGATTCTGGACCCTGTGTTTAGGGCCTGGACTCCGTGCGTAGGGTCTGGACTCCGTGCTTAGGGTCTGGACTCCGTGCTTAGGGTCTGGACTCCGTGCTTTGGGTCTGGACTCCGTGCTTAGGGTCTGGACTCCGTGCTTAGGGTCTGGACTCCGTGCTTAGCGTCTGGACTCAGTGCTTAGGGTCTGGACTCCGTGCTTAGGGTCTGAACTCCGTGCTTAGGGTCTGGACTCCCTGCTTAGGGTCTGGACTCCGTGTTTCGGGTCTGGGCTCTGTGTTTCGGGTCTGGGCTCTGTGTTTCGGGTCTGGGCTCTGTGTTTAGGATCTGGACTCTGTGCTTAGGATCTGGACTCTGCGCTTAGGATCTGGACTCTGCGCTTAGGATCTGGACTCTGCGCTTAGGATCTGGACTCTGCGCTTAGGATCTGGACTCTGCGCTTAGGATCTGGACTCTGCGCTTAGGATCTGGACTCTGCGCTTAGGATCTGGACTCTGTGTTTAGGATCTGGACTCTGTGTTTAGGATCTGGACTCTGTGTTTAGGGTCTGGGCTCTGTGTGTAGGGTTTGGACTCTGTGTGTAGGGTCTGGACTTGTGTGTAGGGTCTGGACCCTGTGCTTAGTGTCTGGACTCTGTGCTTAGGGTCTGGACTCTGTGCTTAGGGTCTGGACTCCGTGCTCAGTGGCTGGCCTCTGTATTTAGGGTCTGGCCTCTGTGTTTGGGAACTGGACTCAGTGTCTAGGGTCTGGACTTTGTTTTTAATATCTCTACTCTGTGCTTAGGATCTGGACTCTGTGTTTAGGATCTGGACTCTGTGTTTAGGATCTGGGCTCTGTGTTTCGTGTCTGAGCTCTGTGTTTCGTGTCTGGACTCTGTGGTTCGGGTCTGGGCTCTGTGTTTCGATTCTGGACTCTGTGCTTAGGATCTGGACTCTGTGTTTCGGGTCTGGGCTCTGTGTTTCTGGTCTGGGCTCTGTGTTTCGGGTCTGGACTCTGTGTTTCGGGTCTGGGCTCTGTGCTTAGTGTCGGGAATCTGTGCTTAGGGTCTGGACTCTGTGCTTAGGATCTGGACCCTGTGTTTAGGGTCTGGATCCTGTGTTTAGGGTCTGGACTCTGTGTTTAGGGGCTCGATCTGTGTTCGGGATCTGGACTCTCTGTTTAGGTTCTGGTCTCTCTGCTTAGGGTCTGAACACTGTGCTTAGGATCTGGATTCAGTGTTTGTGAACTGGACACTGTGATTAGGACATGGAATCTGTGTTCAGGACCTGGACTGTTTGTACATGTTCAATCCCTGTGTTTGGGTCCAGGCTCTCTTTTTAGGATCTGGACTCTGTGCTTAGGGTCTGGACTCTGTGCTTGCGGTCTGGACTCTGTGTTTGGGGTCTGGACTCTGTGTTTGGGGTCTGGACTCTGTGTTTGGGGTCTGGACTCTGTGCTTAGGGTCTGGACTCTGTGCTTAGGGTCTGGACTCTGTGTTTAGGGACTGGACTCTGTGTTTGGGGTCTCGATCTGTGTTTCGGAACTGGACACTTTGTTTAGGGTCTGGTCTCTCTGCTTAGGGTCTGAACACTTTGCTTAGGATCTGGATTCAGTGTTTGTGAAATGGACTCTGTGATTAGGATATTGAATCTGTGTTCAGGACCTGGACTGTTTGTACATGTTCAATCCCTGTGTTTGGGTCCTGGCTCTCTGTTTAGGATCTGGACTCTGTGTTTAGGGTCTGGACTCTGTGTTTAGGGTCTGGACTCTGTGTTTAGGGTCTGGACTCTGTGTTTGGGGTCTGGAATCTGTGTTTGGGGTTTGGAATCTGTGTTTGGGGTTTGGGGTCTGGACTCTGTGTTTGGGGTCTGGACTCTGTGTTTGGGGTCTGGAACCTGTGCTTGGTGTCTGGACTCTGTGTTTGGGGTCTGGAATCTGTGTTTGGGATCTGGACTCTGTGTTTGGGGTCTGGAATCTGTGTTTGGGGTCTGGAATCTGTGTTTGGGGTCTGGAATCTGTGTTTGGGGTTTGGGGTCTGGACTCTGTGTTTGGGGTCTGGACTCTGTGTTTGGGGTCTGGAACCTGTGCTTGGTGTCTGGACACGGTGTTTGGCATATGGACTCTGTGTTTAGGATCTTCATTCTCTGTTTAGGATCTGGATTCTCTTTAGCATCAGGCTCCATGTTTAGGGTCTGGAATCTTTGTTTAGTGTCTGGACTCAATGTTTAGACTCCGGACTCAATGTTTAGAGTTTGGACTCAATGTTTACCGTCTAGACTCAATGTTTACCGTCTAGACTCAATGTTTACCGTCTGGACTCAATGTGTTGGGTCTGTAATCTGTGATTAGGGTCTGGACCATGCTTTTAGATTCTGGACCCTGTGTTTAGGGCCTGGACTCCGTGCGTAGGGTCTGGACTCCGTGCGTAGGGTCTGGACTCCGTGCTTAGGGTCTGGACTCCGTGCTTAGGGTCTGGACTCCGTGCTTAGGGTCTGGACTCCGTGCTTAGGGTCTGGACTCTGTGCTTAGGGTCTGGACTCCGTGCTTAGGGTCTGGACTCCGTGCTTAGCGTCTGCACTCAGTGCTTAGGGTCTGGACTCC
Source organism: Cetorhinus maximus (assembly GCF_964194155.1). NCBI lineage: Eukaryota > Metazoa > Chordata > Chondrichthyes > Lamniformes > Cetorhinidae > Cetorhinus > Cetorhinus maximus. Next base: position 815,938 of record NC_135911.1, on the reverse strand, counting down.
GTGCTTAGGGTCTGAACTCCATGCTTAGGGTCTGGACTCCCTGCTTAGGGTCTGGGCTCTGTGTTTCGGGTCTGGGCTCTGTGTTTCGGGTCTGGGCTCTGTGTTTCGGGTCTGGGCTCTGTGTTTCGGGTCTGGGCTCTGTGTTTCGGGTCTGGGCTCTGTGTTTCGGGTCTGGACTCTGTGTTTAGGATCTGGACTCTGTGCTTAGGATCTGGACTCTGTGCTTAGGATCTGGACTCTGTGCTTAGGATCTGGACTCTGTGCTTAGGATCTGGACTCTGCGCTTAGGATCTGGACTCTGTGCTTAGGATCTGGACTCTGTGCTTAGGATCTGGACTCTGTGCTTAGGATCTGGACTCTGTGTTTAGGATCTGGACTCTGTGTTTAGGATCTGGACTCTGTGTTTAGGGTCTGGGCTCTGTGTGTAGGGTTTGGACTCTGTGTGTAGGGTTTGGACACTGTGTGTAGGGTCTGGACTTGTGTGTAGGTTCTGGACCCTGTGCTTAGGGTCTGGACTCTGTGTTTGGGGTCTGGACTCTGTGTTTGGGGTCTGGCCTCTGTGTTTGGGAACTGGACTCACTGTCTAGGGTCTGGACTTTGTGTTTAATATCTCGACTCTGTGCTTAGGATCTGGACTCTGTGTTTAGGATCTGGACTCTGTGTTTAGGATCTGGGCTCTATGTTTCGTGTCTGGGCTCTGTGTTTCGTGTCTGGACTCTGTGGTTCGGGTCTGGGCTCTGTGTTTCGATTCTGGACTCTGTGCTTAGGATCTGGACTCTGTGTTTCGGGTCTGGGCTCTGTGTTTCTGGTCTGGGCTCTGTGTTTCGGGTCTGGACTCTGTGTTTCGGGTCTGGGCTCTGTGCTTAGTGTCGGGAATCTGTGCTTAGGGTCTGGACTCTGTGCTTAGGGTCTGGACCCTGTGTTTAGGGTCTGGATCCTGTGTTTAGGGTATGGACTCTGTGTTTAGGGGCTCGATCTGTGTTCGGGATCTGGACTCTCTGTTTAGGTTCTGGTCTCTCTGCTTAGGGTCTGAACACTGTGTTTAGGATCTGGATTCAGTGTTTGTGAACTGGACTCTGTGATTAGGACATAGAATCTGTGTTCAGGACCTGGCCTGTTTGACCGTGTTCAATCCCTGTGTTTGGGTCCTGGCTCTCTTTTTAGGGTCTGGACTCTGTGTTTGGGGTCTGGACTCTGTGTTTGGGGTCTGGACTCTGTGTTTGGGGTCTGGACTCTGTGTTTGGGGTCTGGACTCTGTGTTTGGGGTCTGGACTCTGTGTTTGGGGTCTGGACTCTGTGTTTGGGGTCTGGACTCTGTGTTTGGGGTCTGGACTCTGTGTTTGGGGTCTGGACTCTGTGTTTGGGGTCTGGACTCTGTGTTTGGGGTCTGGACTCTGTGTTTGGGGTCTGGACTCTGTGTTTGGGGTCTGGACTCTGTGTTTGGGGTCTGGACTCTGTGTTTGGGGTCTGGACTCTGTGTTTGGGGTCTGGACTCTGTGTTTGGGGTCTGGACTCTGTGTTTGGGGTCTGGACTCTGTGTTTGGGGTCTGGACTCTGTGTTTGGGGTCTGGACTCTGTGTTTGGGGTCTGGACTCTGTGTTTGGGGTCTGGACTCTGTGTTTGGGGTCTGGACTCTGTGTTTGGGGTCTGGACTCTGTGTTTGGGGTCTGGACTCTGTGTTTGGGGTCTGGACTCTGTGTTTGGGGTCTGGACTCTGTGTTTAGGATCTGGATTCAGTGTTTTGCAACAGGACTCTGTGATTATGATCTAGATTCTTTGTTCAGGACCTGGACTTTTTATACGCATTCATACTCTGTCTTCCGGACCTGGCTCTCTGTTTAGGATCGTGACTCTGTGTTTGGGAGTTGCACTCAGTGTCTAGGGTCTGGACTCTGTTTTTGGTTCTGGACTCACTTTTTTGCTCTGGTCTCTCTTATTTGGATCCAGACTCTGTCTTTTGGGTCTGGCCTCTGTCTTTTGGGTCTGGACTCTGTCTTTTGGGTCTGGACTCTGTCTTTTGGGTCTGGACTCTGTCTTTTGGGTCTGGACTCTGTGCTTCGGATCTGGATTCTCTGTTTAGGATCTGGACACTGTTTAATATCTGGACTCTGTGTATAGGGTCTGGACTCTGTGTTTCGGGTCTGGGCTCTGTGTTTCGGGTCTGGGCTCTGTGTTTCGGGTCTGGGCTCTGTGTTTCGGGTCTGGGCTCTGTGTTTGGGGTCTGGGCTCTGTGTTTCGGGTCTGGGCTCTGTGTTTCGGGTCTGGGCTCTGTGTTTCGGGTCTGGGCTCTGTGCTTTGGGTTCTGGACTCTGTGTTTGGGGTCTGGACTCTGTGTTTGGGGGTTTGGGGTCTGGACTCTGTGTTTTGCAACAGGACTCTGTGATTATGATCTAGATTCTTTGTTCAGGACCTGGACTCTTTATACGCATTCAAACTCTGTCTTCGGGACCTGGCTCTCTGTTTAGGATCATGACCCTGTTTTTGGGATTTGCACTCATTGTCTAGGTTCTGGACTCTGTTTTTGGGTCTGGACTCTGTCTGTTGGGTCTGGACTCTGTCTTTTGGGTCTGGACTCTGTCTTTTGGGTCTGGGCTCTGTGTTTCGGGTCAGGGCTCTGTGTTTCGGGTCTGGGCTCTGTGTTTCGGGTCTGGGCTCTGTGTTTCGGGTCTGGTCTCTGTGTTTCGCGTCTGGGCTCTGTGCTTAGGGTCTGGACTCTGTGCTTAGGGTCTGGACTCTGTGCTTAGGGTCTGGACTCTGTGCTTAGGGTCTGGACTCTGTGCTTAGGGTCTGGACTCTGTGCTTAGGGTCTGGACTCTGTGCTTAGGGTCTGGACTATGTGCTTAGGGTCTGGACTCTGTGCTTAGGGTCTGGAACCTGTGTTTAGGGTCTGGAACCTCTGTTTTGGGTCTCGATCTGTGTTTCGGAACTGGACTCTTTGTTTAGGGCCTGGAATCTCTTTTTGGGATATGGGGTCTGGACTCTGTGTTTGGGGTCTGGAAACTGTGTTTGGGGTCTGGAATCTGTGTTTGGGGTTTGGGGTCTGGACTCTGTGTTTGGGGTCTGGACTCTGTGTTTGGGGTCTGGACTCTGTGTTTGGGGTCTGGACTCTGTGTTTGGGGTCTGGACTCTGTGTTTGGGGTCTGGACTCTGTGTTTGGGGTCTGGAATCTGTGTTTAGTGTCTGGACTCAATGTTTAGACTCTGGACTCAATGTTTAGAGTCTGGACTCAATGTTTAGAGTCTGGACTCAATGTTTAGAGTCTGGACTCAATGTTTAGAGTCTGGACTCAATGTTTAGAGTCTGGACTCAATGTTTAGAGTCTGGACTCAATGTTTAGAGTCTGGACTCAATGTTTAGAGTCTGGACTCAATGTTTAGAGTCTGGACTCAATGTTTAGAGTCTGGACTCAATGTTTAGAGTCTGGACTCAATGTTTAGAGTCTGGACTCAATGTTTAGAGTCTGGACTCAATGTTTAGAGTCTGGACTCAATGTTTAGAGTCTGGACTCAATGTTTAGAGTCTGGACTCAATGTTTAGAGTCTGGACTCAATGTTTAGAGTCTGGACTCAATGTTTAGAGTCTGGACTCAATGTTTAGAGTCTGGACTCAATGTTTAGAGTCTGGACTCAATGTTTAGAGTCTGGACTCAATGTTTAGAGTCTGGACTCAATGTTTAGAGTCTGGACTCAATGTTTACGGTCTGGAATCAATGTGTTGGGTCTGTAATCTGTGATTAGGGTCTGTAATCTGTGATTCGGGTCTGGACCATGTTTTTAGATTCTGGACTCTGTGTTTAGGATCTGGACTCTGTGTTTAGGATCTGGACTCTGTTTAGGATCTGGACTCTGTGTTTAGGATCTGGACTCTGTGTTTAGGATCTGGACTCTGTGCTTAGGATCTGGACTCTGTGCTTAGGATCTGGACTCTGTGTTTAGGATCTGGACTCTGTGTTTAGGATCTGGACTCTGTGCTTAGGATCTGGACTCTGTGCTTAGGATCTGGAATCTGTGTTTAGGATCTGGACTCTGTCTTTAGGGTCTGGCCTCTGTGTTTGGGAACTGGACTCAGTGTCTAGGGTCTGGACTTTGTGTTTAATATCTCAACTCTTTGCTTAGGATCTGGACTCTGTATTTCGGGTCTGGGCTCTGTGTGTAGGGTTTGGACTCTGTGTGTAGCGTCTGGACTTGTGTGTAGGGTCTGGACCCTGTGCTTAGGGTCTGGACTCTGTGCTTAGGGTCTGGACTCTGTGCTTAGGGTCTGGACTCTGTGCTTAGGGTCTGGACTCTGTGCTCAGGGTCTGGACTATGTGCTCAGGGTCTGGACTCTGTGCTCAGGGTCTGGACTCTGTGCTTAGGGTCTGGACTCTGTGCTCAGGGTCTGGACTCTGTGCTCAGGGTCTGGACTCTGTGCTCAGGGTCTGGCCTCTGTGTTTAGGGTCTGGCCTCTGTTTTTAGGGTCTGGATTCAGTGTTTGGGAACTGGACACTGTGATGAGGATCTAGACTCGGTGTTCTGGAACTGGACTCTTTGTACGTGTTCAAACTCTGTGTTTGGGTCCTGGCCCTCTGTTTAGGATCTGGACTCTTTTTTTAGGACCTGGATTCTGATTTTAAGACCTGGACTCTGTGTTTAGGGTCTGGACTCTGTGTTTTGGATCTGGACTCTGTGTTTCGGGTCTGGGCTCTGTGTGTAGGGTTTGGACTCTGTGTGTAGGGACTGGACTCTGTGTATGGAGTTTGGACTCTGTGTTTAGGGTCTGGACTCTGTGTTTAGGGTCTGGACTCTGTGGTTAGGGTCTGGACTCTGTGTTTAGGGTCTGGACTCTCTGTTTCGGGTCTGGACTCTGTGTTTCGGGTCTGGACTCTGTGTTTCGGGTCTGGACTCTGTGTTTCGGGTCTGGACTCTGTGTTCGGGATCTGGACTCAGTGTTCGGGATCTGGACTCAGTGTTCGGGATCTGGACTCAGTGTTCGGGATCTGGACTCAGTGTTCGGGATCTGGACTCAGTGTTCGGGATCTGGACTCAGTGTTCGGGATCTGGACTCAGTGTTCGGTATCTGGACTCAGTGTTCGGTATCTGGACTCAGTGTTCGGGATCTGGACTCAGTGTTCGGGATCTGGACTCAGTGTTCGGGATCTGGACTCAGTGTTCGGGATCTGGACTCAGTGTTCGGGATCTGGACTCAGTGTTCGGGATCTGGACTCAGTGTTCGGGATCTGGACTCAGTGTTCGGGATCTGGACTCAGTGTTCGGGATCTGGACTCAGTGTTCGGGATCTGGACTCAGTGTTCGGGATCTGGACTCAGTGTTCGGGATCTGGACTCAGTGTTCGGGATCTGGACTCAGTGTTCGGGATCTGGACTCAGTGTTCGGGATCTGGACTCAGTGTTCGGGATCTGGACTCAGTGTTCGGGATCTGGACTCAGTGTTCGGGATCTGGACTCAGTGTTCGGGATCTGGACTCAGTGTTCGGGATCTGGACTCAGTGTTCGGGATCTGGACTCAGTGTTCGGGATCTGGACTCAGTGTTCGGGATCTGGACTCAGTGTTCGGGATCTGGACTCAGTGTTCGGGATCTGGACTCAGTGTTCGGGATCTGGACTCAGTGTTTACGGTCTGGACTCAGTGTTTACGGTCTGGACTCTGTGTTTACGGTCTGGACTCTGTGTTTACGGTCTGGACTCTGTGTTTACGGTCTGGACTCTGTGTTTACGGTCTGGACTCTCTGCTTAGGGTCTGAACACTGTGCTTAGGATCTGGATTCAGTGTTTGTGAACTGGACCCTGTGATTAGGACATGGAATCTGTGTTCAGGACCTGGACTGTTTGTACGTGTTCAATCCCTGTGTTTGGGTCCTGGCTCTCTTTTTAGGATCTGGACTCTGTGCTTAGGGTTAGGACTCTGTGTTTGGGGTCTGGACTTTGTGTTTAGGATCTGGATTCAGTGTTTTGCAACAGGACTCTGTGATTATGATCTAGATTCTTTGTTCAGGACCTGGACTCTTTATACGCATTCATACTCTGTCTTCCGGACCTGGCTCTCTGTTTAGGATCGTGACTCTGTGTTTGGGAGTTGCACTCAGTGTCTAGGGTCTGGACTCTGTTTTTGGTTCTGGACTCACTTTTTTGCTCTGGACTCTCTTATTTGGATCCAGACTCTGTCTTTTGGGTCTGGACTCTGTCTTTTGGGTCTGGGCTCTGTCTTTTGGGTCTGGACTCTGTCTTTTGGGTCTGGCCTCTGTCTTTTGGGTCTGGACTCTGTCTTTTGGGTCTGGACTCTGTGCTTAGGATCTGGATTCTCTGTTTAGGATCTGGACACTGTTTAATATCTGGACTCTGTGTATAGGGTCTGGACTCTGTGTTTAGGTTCTGGACTCTGTGTTTAGGTTCTGGACTCTGTGTTTCGGGTCTGGGCTCTGTGTTTCAGGTCTGGGCTCTGTGTTTCGGGTCTGGGCTCTTTGTTTCAGGTCTGGGCTCTGTGTTTCGGGTCTGGGCTCTGTGTTTCGGGTCTGGGCTCTGTGTTTCGGGTCTGGGCTCTGTGTTTCGGGTCTGGGCTCTGTGTTTCGGGTCTGGGCTCTGTGTTTCGGGTCTGGGCTCTGTGTATTGGGTCTGGGCTCTGTGCTTAGGGTCTGGACTCTGTGCTTAGGGTCTGGACTCTGTGTTTAGGGACTGGACCCTGTGTTTAGGGTCTCGATCTGTGTTTCGGAACTGGACACTTTGTTTAGGGTCTGGTCTCTCTGCTTAGGGTCTGAACACTTTGCTTAGGATCTGGATTCAGTGTTTGTGAAATGGACTCTGTGATTAGGATATTGAATCTGTGTTCAGGACCTGGACTGTTTGTACATGTTCAATCCCTGTGTTTGGGTCCTGGCTCTCTGTTTAGGATCTGGACTCTGTGTTTAGGGTCTGGACTATGTTTAGGGTCTGGAGTCTGTGTTTGGGATCTGGACTCTGTGTTTGGGATCTGGACTCTGTGTTTGGGATCTGGACTCTGTGTTTGGGGTCTGGAATCTGTGTTTGGGGTCTGGAATCTGTGTTTGGGGTTTGGGGTCTGGACTCTGTGTTTGGGGTCTGGACTCTGTGTTTGGGGTCTGGAACCTGTGCTTGGTGTCTGGACACGGTGTTTGGCATATGGACTCTGTGTTTAGGATCTTCATTCTCTGTTTAGGATCTGGATTCTCTTTAGCATCAGGCTCCATGTTTAGGGTCTGGAATCTTTGTTTAGTGTCTGGACTCAATGTTTAGACTCTGGACTCAATGTTTAGACTCTGGACTCAATGTTTAGAGTCTGGACTCAATGTTTAGAGTCTGGACTCAATGTTTAGAGTCTGGACTCAATGTTTACCGTCTGGACTCAATGTTTACCGTCTGGACTCAATGTTTACCGTCTGGACTCAATGTGTTGGGTCTGTAATCTGTGATTAGGGTCTGGACCATGCTTTTAGATTCTGGACCCTGTGTTTAGGGCCTGGACGCCGTGCGTAGGGTCTGGACTCCGTGCTTAGGGTCTGGACTCCGTGCTTAGGGTCTGGACTCCGTGGTTAGGGTCTGGACTCAGTGCTTCGCGTCTGGACTCCGTGCTTAGGGTCTGAACTCCGTGCTTAGGGTCTGGACTCCGTGCTTAGGGTCTGGACTGCCTGCTTAGGGTCTGGACTCCCTGCTTAGGGCCTGTACTCCCTGCTTAGGGTCTGGACTCCCTGCTTAGGGCCTGTACTCCCTGCTTAGGGTATGGATTCTGTGCTTAGGGTCTGGACTCTGTGTTTGGGATCTGCAACTGTGTTTGGGAACTGGACTCAGTGTTTAGGATCTGGACTCTGTGTTTAGGATCTGGACTCTGTGCTTAGGATCTGGACTCTGTGTTTAGGGTCTCGACTCTGTGCTTAGGATCTGGACTCTGTGTTTTGGATCTGGGCTCTGTGTTTCGGGTCTGGACTCTGTGGTTCGGGTCTGGGCTCTGTGTTTCGGTTCTGGACTCTGTGCTTAGGATCTGGACTCTGTGTTTCGGGTCTGGGCTCTGTGTTTCGGGTCTGGGCTCTGTGTTTCGGGTCTGGGCTCTGTGATTCGGGTCAGGGCTCTGTGTTTCGGGTCTGGGCTCTGTGTTTCGGGTCTGGACTCTGTGTTTCGGGTCTGGGCTCTGTGCTTAGTGTCGGGACTCTGTGCTTAGGTTCTGGACTCTGTGCTTAGGGTCTGGACTCTGTGTTTAGGGTCTCGATCTGTGTTTCGGAACTGGACACTTTGTTTAGGGTCTGGTCTCCCTGCTTAGGGTCTGAACACTGTGCTTAGGATCTGGATTCAGTGTTTGTGAAATGGACTCTGTGATTAGGATATAGAATCTGTGTTCAGGGCCTGGACTGTTTGTACATGTTCAATCCCTGTGTTTGGGTCCTGGCTCTCTGTTTAGGATCTGGACTCTATGTTTAGGGTCTGGACTCTGTGTTAAGGGTCTGGACTCTGTGTTTGGGATCTGGACTCTGTGTTTGGGGTCTGGAATCTGTTTTTGGGGTATGGGGTCTGGACTCTGTGTTTGGGGTCTGGAACTTGTGCTTGGTGTCTGGACACGATGTTTGGCATATGGACTCTGTGTTTAGGATCTTCATTCTCTGTTTAGGATCTGGATTCTCTTTAGCATCACGCTCCATGTTTAGTGTCTGGACTCAATGTTTAGACTCTGGACTCAATGTTTAGAGTCTGGACTCAATGTTTACGGTCTGGACTCAATGTGTTGGGTCTGTAATCTGTGATTAGGGTCTGGACCATGTTTTTAGATTCTGGACCCTGTGTTTAGGGCCTGGACTCCGTGCGTAGGGTCTGGACTCCGTGCTTAAGGTCTGGACTCCGTGCTTAGGGTCTGGACTCCGTGCTTAAGGTCTGGACTCCGTGCTTAGCATCTGGACTCAGTGCTTAGGGTCTGGACTCCGTGCTTAGGGTCTGAACTCCGTGCTTAGGGTCTGGACTCCCTGCTTAGGGTCTGGACTCCCTGCTTAGGTTCTGGACTCCCTGCTTAGGGTATGGACTCCGTGCTTACCGTCTGGACTCCCTGCTTAGGGTCTGGACTCTGTGTTTGGGATCTGCAACTGTGTTTGGGAACTGGACTCAGTGTCTAGGGTCTGGACTTTGTGTTTACTATCTCGACTCTGTGCTTAGGATCTGGACTCTGTGTCTGGGGTCTGGACTCTGTGTTTGGCGTCTGGACTCTGTGTTTGGGGCCTGGACTCTGTCTTTTAGGTCTGGACTCTGTCTTTTGGGTCTGGGCTCTGTCTTTTGGGTCTGGGCTCTGTGTTTAGGGACTGGACCCTGTGTTTAGGGTCTCGATCTGTGTTTCGGAACTGGACACTTTGTTTAGGGTCTGGTCTCTCTGCTTAGGGTCTGAACACTTTGCTTAGGATCTGGATTCAGTGTTTGTGAAATGGACTCTGTGATTAGGGTATTGAATCTGTGTTCAGGACCTGGACTGTTTGTACATGTTCAATCCCTGTGTTTGGGTCCTGGCTCTCTGTTTAGGATCTGGACTCTGTGTTTAGGGTCTGGACTCTGTGTTTAGGGTCTGGACTCTGTGTTTGGGATCTGGACTCTGTGTTTGGGGTCTGGAATCTGTGTTTGGGGTCTGGAATCTGTGTTTGGGGTTTGGGGTCTGGACTCTGTGTTTGGGGTCTGGACTCTGTGTTTGGGGTCTGGAACCTGTGCTTGGTGTCTGGACACGGTGTTTGGCATATGGACTCTGTGTTTAGGATCTTCATTCTCTGTTTAGGATCTGGATTCTCTTTAGCATCAGGCTCCATGTTTAGGGTCTGGAATCTTTGTTTAGTGTCTGGACTCAATGTTTAGACTCCGGACTCAATGTTTAGAGTCTGGACTCAATGTTTACCGTCTGGACTCAATGTTTACCGTCTGGACTCAATGTTTACCGTCTGGACTCAATGTGTTGGGTCTGTAATCTGTGATTAGGGTCTGGACCATGCTTTTAGATTCTGGACCCTGTGTTTAGGGCCTGGACTCCGTGCGTAGGGTCTGGACTCCGTGCGTAGGGTCTGGACTCCGTGCTTAGGGTCTGGACTCCGTGCTTAGGGTCTGGACTCCGTGGTTAGGGTCTGGACTCAGTGCTTAGGGTCTGGACTCCGTGCTTAGGGTCTGAACTCCGTGCTTAGGGTCTGGACTCCGTGCTTAGGGTCTGGACTCCCTGCTTAGGGTCTGGACTCCCTGCTTAGGGCCTGTACTCCTTGCTTAGGGCCTGTACTCCCTGCTTAGGGTCTGGACTCCCTGCTTAGGGCCTGTACTCCCTGCTTAGGGCCTGTACTCCCTGCTTAGGGTATGGATTCTGTGCTTAGGGTCTGGACTCTGTGTTTGGGATCTGCAACTGTGTTTGGGAACTGGACTCAGTGTCTAGGGTCTGGACTTTGTGTTTCATATCTCGACTCTTTGCTTAGGATCTGGACTCTGTGTTTAGGATCTGGACTCTGTGTTTAGGATCTGGACTCTGTGCTTAGGATCTGGACTCTGTGTTTCGGTTCTGGGCTCTGTTTCGGGTCTGGGCTCTGTGTTTCGGGTCTGGGCTCTGTGTTTCGGGTCTGGGCTCTGTGTTTCGGGTCTGGGCTCTGTGTTTAGTGTCGGGACTCTGTGCTTAGTGTCGGGACTCTGTGCTTAGTGTCGGGACTCTGTGCTTAGTGTCGGGACTCTGTGCTTAGGGTCTGGACTCTGTGTTTAGGGTCTCGACTCTGTGCTTCGGATCTGGACTCTGTGTTTTGGATCTGGGCTCTGTGTTTCGGGTCTGGACTCTGTGGTTCGGGTCTGGGCTCTGTGTTTCGGTTCTGGACTCTGTGCTTAGGATCTGGACTCTGTGTTTCGGGTCTGGGCTCTGTGTTTCGGGTCTGGGCTCTGTGTTTCGGGTCTGGGCTCTGTGTTTCGGGTCTGGGCTCTGTGTTTCGGGTCAGGGCTCTGTGTTTCGGGTCTGGGCTCTGTGTTTCGGGTCTGGACTCTGTGTTTCGGGTCTGGGCTCTGTGCTTAGTGTCGGGACTCTGTGCTTAGGTTCTGGACTCTGTGCTTAGGGTCTGGACTCTGTGTTTAGGGTCTCGATCTGTGTTTCGGAACTGGACACTTTGTTTAGGGTCTGGTCTCCCTGCTTAGGGTCTGAACACTGTGCTTAGGATCTGGATTCAGTGTTTGTGAAATGGACTCTGTGATTAGGATATAGAATCTGTGTTCAGGGCCTGGACTGTTTGTACATGTTCAATCCCTGTGTTTGGGTCCTGGCTCTCTGTTTAGGATCTGGACTCTGTGTTTAGGGTCTGGACTCTGTGTTTAGGGTCTGGACTCTGTGTTAAGGGTCTGGACTCTGTGTTTGGGATCTGGACTCTGTGTTTGGGGTCTGGAACCTGTGCTTGGTGTCTGGACACGGTGTTTGGCATATGGACTCTGTGTTTAGGATCTTCATTCTCTGTTTAGGATCTGGATTCTCTTTAGCATCAGGCTCCATGTTTAGGGTCTGGAATCTTTGTTTAGTGTCTGGACTCAATGTTTAGACTCTGGACTCAATGTTTAGACTCTGGACTCAATGTTTAGAGTCTGGACTCAATGTTTAGAGTCTGGACTCAATGTTTAGAGTCTGGACTCAATGTTTACCGTCTGGACTCAATGTTTACCGTCTGGACTCAATGTTTACCGTCTGGACTCAATGTGTTGGGTCTGTAATCTGTGATTAGGGTCTGGACCATGCTTTTAGATTCTGGACCCTGTGTTTAGGGCCTGGACGCCGTGCGTAGGGTCTGGACTCCGTGCTTAGGGTCTGGACTCCGTGCTTAGGGTCTGGACTCCGTGGTTAGGGTCTGGACTCAGTGCTTCGCGTCTGGACTCCGTGCTTAGGGTCTGAACTCCGTGCTTAGGGTCTGGACTCCGTGCTTAGGGTCTGGACTGCCTGCTTAGGGTCTGGACTCCCTGCTTAGGGCCTGTACTCCCTGCTTAGGGTCTGGACTCCCTGCTTAGGGCCTGTACTCCCTGCTTAGGGTATGGATTCTGTGCTTAGGGTCTGGACTCTGTGTTTGGGATCTGCAACTGTGTTTGGGAACTGGACTCAGTGTTTAGGATCTGGACTCTGTGCTTAGGATCTGGACTCTGTGTTTAGGGTCTCGACTCTGTGCTTAGGATCTGGACTCTGTGTTTTGGATCTGGGCTCTGTGTTTCGGGTCTGGACTCTGTGGTTCGGGTCTGGGCTCTGTGTTTCGGTTCTGGACTCTGTGGTTCGGGTCTGGGCTCTGTGTTTCGGTTCTGGACTCTGTGCTTAGGATCTGGACTCTGTGTTTCGGGTCTGGGCTCTGTGTTTCGGGTCTGGGCTCTGTGTTTCGGGTCTGGGCTCTGTGATTCGGGTCAGGGCTCTGTGTTTCGGGTCTGGGCTCTGTGTTTCGGGTCTGGACTCTGTGTTTCGGGTCTGGGCTCTGTGCTTAGTGTCGGGACTCTGTGCTTAGGTTCTGGACTCTGTGCTTAGGGTCTGGACTCTGTGTTTAGGGTCTCGATCTGTGTTTCGGAACTGGACACTTTGTTTAGGGTCTGGTCTCCCTGCTTAGGGTCTGAACACTGTGCTTAGGATCTGGATTCAGTGTTTGTGAAATGGACTCTGTGATTAGGATATAGAATCTGTGTTCAGGGCCTGGACTGTTTGTACATGTTCAATCCCTGTGTTTGGGTCCTGGCTCTCTGTTTAGGATCTGGACTCTATGTTTAGGGTCTGGACTCTGTGTTAAGGGTCTGGACTCTGTGTTTGGGATCTGGACTCTGTGTTTGGGGTCTGGAATCTGTTTTTGGGGTATGGGGTCTGGACTCTGTGTTTGGGGTCTGGAACTTGTGCTTGGTGTCTGGACACGATGTTTGGCATATGGACTCTGTGTTTAGGATCTTCATTCTCTGTTTAGGATCTGGATTCTCTTTAGCATCACGCTCCATGTTTAGTGTCTGGACTCAATGTTTAGACTCTGGACTCAATGTTTAGAGTCTGGACTCAATGTTTACGGTCTGGACTCAATGTGTTGGGTCTGTAATCTGTGATTAGGGTCTGGACCATGTTTTTAGATTCTGGACCCTGTGTTTAGGGCCTGGACTCCGTGCGTAGGGTCTGGACTCCGTGCTTAAGGTCTGGACTCCGTGCTTAGGGTCTGGACTCCGTGCTTAAGGTCTGGACTCCGTGCTTAGCATCTGGACTCAGTGCTTAGGGTCTGGACTCCGTGCTTAGGGTCTGAACTCCGTGCTTAGGGTCTGGACTCCCTGCTTAGGGTCTGGACTCCCTGCTTAGGTTCTGGACTCCCTGCTTAGGGTATGGACTCCGTGCTTACCGTCTGGACTCCCTGCTTAGGGTCTGGACTCTGTGTTTGGGATCTGCAACTGTGTTTGGGAACTGGACTCAGTGTCTAGGGTCTGGACTTTGTGTTTACTATCTCGACTCTGTGCTTAGGATCTGGACTCTGTGTCTGGGGTCTGGACTCTGTGTTTGGCGTCTGGACTCTGTGTTTGGGGCCTGGACTCTGTCTTTTAGGTCTGGACTCTGTCTTTTGGGTCTGGGCTCTGTCTTTTGGGTCTGGGCTCTGTGTTTAGGGACTGGACCCTGTGTTTAGGGTCTCGATCTGTGTTTCGGAACTGGACACTTTGTTTAGGGTCTGGTCTCTCTGCTTAGGGTCTGAACACTTTGCTTAGGATCTGGATTCAGTGTTTGTGAAATGGACTCTGTGATTAGGATATTGAATCTGTGTTCAGGACCTGGACTGTTTGTACATGTTCAATCCCTGTGTTTGGGTCCTGGCTCTCTGTTTAGGATCTGGACTCTGTGTTTAGGGTCTGGACTCTGTGTTTAGGGTCTGGACTCTGTGTTTGGGATCTGGACTCTGTGTTTGGGGTCTGGAATCTGTGTTTGGGGTCTGGAATCTGTGTTTGGGGTTTGGGGTCTGGACTCTGTGTTTGGGGTCTGGACTCTGTGTTTGGGGTCTGGAACCTGTGCTTGGTGTCTGGACACGGTGTTTGGCATATGGACTCTGTGTTTAGGATCTTCATTCTCTGTTTAGGATCTGGATTCTCTTTAGCATCAGGCTCCATGTTTAGGGTCTGGAATCTTTGTTTAGTGTCTGGACTCAATGTTTAGACTCCGGACTCAATGTTTAGAGTCTGGACTCAATGTTTACCGTCTGGACTCAATGTTTACCGTCTGGACTCAATGTTTACCGTCTGGACTCAATGTGTTGGGTCTGTAATCTGTGATTAGGGTCTGGACCATGCTTTTAGATTCTGGACCCTGTGTTTAGGGCCTGGACTCCGTGCGTAGGGTCTGGACTCCGTGCGTAGGGTCTGGACTCCGTGCTTAGGGTCTGGACTCCGTGCTTAGGGTCTGGACTCCGTGGTTAGGGTCTGGACTCAGTGCTTAGGGTCTGGACTCCGTGCTTAGGGTCTGAACTCCGTGCTTAGGGTCTGGACTCCGTGCTTAGGGTCTGGACTCCCTGCTTAGGGTCTGGACTCCCTGCTTAGGGCCTGTACTCCTTGCTTAGGGCCTGTACTCCCTGCTTAGGGTCTGGACTCCCTGCTTAGGGCCTGTACTCCCTGCTTAGGGCCTGTACTCCCTGCTTAGGGTATGGATTCTGTGCTTAGGGTCTGGACTCTGTGTTTGGGATCTGCAACTGTGTTTGGGAACTGGACTCAGTGTCTAGGGTCTGGACTTTGTGTTTCATATCTCGACTCTTTGCTTAGGATCTGGACTCTGTGTTTAGGATCTGGACTCTGTGTTTAGGATCTGGACTCTGTGCTTAGGATCTGGACTCTGTGTTTCGGTTCTGGGCTCTGTTTCGGGTCTGGGCTCTGTGTTTCGGGTCTGGGCTCTGTGTTTCGGGTCTGGGCTCTGTGTTTCGGGTCTGGGCTCTGTGTTTAGTGTCGGGACTCTGTGCTTAGTGTCGGGACTCTGTGCTTAGTGTCGGGACTCTGTGCTTAGTGTCGGGACTCTGTGCTTAGTGTCGGGACTCTGTGCTTAGGGTCTGGACTCTGTGTTTAGGGTCTCGACTCTGTGCTTCGGATCTGGACTCTGTGTTTTGGATCTGGGCTCTGTGTTTCGGGTCTGGACTCTGTGGTTCGGGTCTGGGCTCTGTGTTTCGGTTCTGGACTCTGTGCTTAGGATCTGGACTCTGTGTTTCGGGTCTGGGCTCTGTGTTTCGGGTCTGGGCTCTGTGTTTCGGGTCTGGGCTCTGTGTTTCGGGTCTGGGCTCTGTGTTTCGGGTCAGGGCTCTGTGTTTCGGGTCTGGGCTCTGTGTTTCGGGTCTGGACTCTGTGTTTCGGGTCTGGGCTCTGTGCTTAGTGTCGGGACTCTGTGCTTAGGTTCTGGACTCTGTGCTTAGGGTCTGGACTCTGTGTTTAGGGTCTCGATCTGTGTTTCGGAACTGGACACTTTGTTTAGGGTCTGGTCTCCCTGCTTAGGGTCTGAACACTGTGCTTAGGATCTGGATTCAGTGTTTGTGAAATGGACTCTGTGATTAGGATATAGAATCTGTGTTCAGGGCCTGGACTGTTTGTACATGTTCAATCCCTGTGTTTGGGTCCTGGCTCTCTGTTTAGGATCTGGACTCTGTGTTTAGGGTCTGGACTCTGTGTTTAGGGTCTGGACTCTGTGTTAAGGGTCTGGACTCTGTGTTTGGGATCTGGACTCTGTGTTTGGGGTCTGGAATCTGTTTTTGGGGTATGGGGTCTGGACTCTGTGTTTGGGGTCTGGAACTTGTGCTTGGTGTCTGGACACGATGTTTGGCATATGGACTCTGTGTTTAGGATCTTCATTCTCTGTTTAGGATCTGGATTCTCTTTAGCATCAGGCTCCATGTTTAGTGTCTGGACTCAATGTTTAGACTCTGGACTCAATGTTTAGAGTCTGGACTCAATGTTTACGGTCTGGACTCAATGTGTTGGGTCTGTAATCTGTGATTAGGGTCTGGACCATGTTTTTAGATTCTGGACCCTGTGTTTAGGGCCTGGACTCCGTGCGTAGGGTCTGGACTCCGTGCTTAAGGTCTGGACTCCGTGCTTAGGGTCTGGACTCCGTGCTTAAGGTCTGGACTCCGTGTGTTGGGTCTGTAATCTGTGATTAGGGTCTGGACTCCGTGCATAGGGTCTGGATTCCGTGCTTAGGGTCTGGATTCCGTGCTTAGGGTCTGGACTCCGTGCTTAGGGTGTGGATTCCGTGCTTAGGGTCTGGACTCCGTGCTTAGGGTCTGGAATCCGTGCTTAGGGTCTGGACGCCGTGCTTAGGGTCTGGACGCCGTGCTTAGGGTCTGGACTCCGTGCTTAGGATCTGGACTCCGTGCTTAGGGTCTGGACTCCGTGTTTAGGGTCTGGACTCCGTGCTTAGGGTCTGGACTCCGTGCTTAGGGTCTGGACTCCGTGCTTAGGGTCTGGACTCCGTGCTTAGGGTCTGGACTCCGTGCTTAGGGTCTGGACTCCCTGCTTAGGGTCTGGACTCCCTGCTTAGGGTCTGGACTCCCTGCTTAGGGTCTGGACTCCCTGCTTAGGGTCTGGACTCCCTGCTTAGGGTCTGGACTCTGTGTTTGGGATCTGCAACTGTGTTTGGGAACTGGACTCAGTGTCTAGGGTCTGGACTTTGTGTTTACTATCTCGACTCTGTGCTTAGGATCTGGACTCTGTGTCTGGGGTCTGGACTCTGTCTTTTAGGTCTGGACTCTGTCTTTTGGGTCTGGACTCTGTCTTTTGGGTCTGGACTCTGTCTTTTGGGTCTGGACTCTGTCTTTTGGGTCTGGACTCTGTCTTCTGGGTCTGGACTCTGTCTTTTGGGTCTAGACTCTGTCTTTTGGTTCTGGACTCTCTCTTCTGGGTCTGGACTCTGTTTTTGTGGGTCTGGAATCTTTGCTTAGGATCTGGACTCTGTGTTTGGGGTCTGGACTCTGTGTTTCGGGTCTGGACTCTGTGTTTGGGGTCTGGACTCTGTGTTTGGGGTCTGGACTCTGTGTTTGGGGTCTGGACTCTGTGTTTAGGGTCTGGACTCTGTGTTTAGGGTCTGGACTCTGTGTTTAGGGTCTGGACTCTTTGTTTAGGGTATGGTCTCTCTGCTTAGGGTCTGAACACTGTGGTTAGGATCTGGATTCAGTGTTTGTGAACTGGACTCTGTGATTAGGGTATAGAATCTGTGTTCAGGACCTGGACTGTTTGTACATGTTCAATCCCTGTGTTTGGGTCCTGGCTCTCTTTTCAGGATCTGGACTCTCTGTTTGGGGTCTGGACTCTGTGTTTGGGGTCGGGACACGTGTTTGGCATATGGACTCTGTGCTTATGATCTTGATTCTCTGATTAGGATCAGGATTCTCTTTAGCATCAGGCTCCATGTTTAGGGTCTGGAATCTGGGTTTGGAGTCTGGACTCAATGTTTAAGGTCTGGACTCAATGTGTAAGGTCTGGACTCAATGGTTAAGGTCTGCACTCCGTGTGTTGGGTCTTGAAAATGTGATTAGGGTCTGGACCCTGTTTTTAGATTCTGGACCCTGTGTTTATGGTCTGGACTCCATGCTTAGGGTCTGGAAATGTGTTTGGGAACTGGACTTAGTGTCTAGGGTCTGGACTCTGTGTTTAGGATCTGGATTCAGTGTTTTGCAACAGGACTCTGTGGTTATGATCTAGACTCTTTGTTCAGGACCTGGACTCTTTATACGCATTCAAACTCTGTGTTCGGGACCTGGCTCTCTGTTTAGGATCGTGACTCTGTGTTTGGGAGTTGCACTCAGTGTCTAGGGTCTGGACTCTGTTTTTGGGTCTGGACTCTGTCTTTTGGGTCTGGACTCTGTCTTTTGGGTCTGGACTCTGTCTTTTGCTCTGGACTCTCTATTTTGGGTCCGGACTCTGACTTTTGGGTCTGGACTCTGTCTTTTGGGTCTGGACTCTGTCTTTTGCTCTGGACTCTCTATTTTGGGTCCGGACTCTGACTTTTGGGTCTGGACTCTGTCTTTTTTGGTCTGCACTCTGTGCTTAGGGTCTGGACTCTCTGTTTAGGATCTGGACACTGTGTTTGGGATCTGGAATTTGTGTTTAATATCTGGACTCTGCGTTTCGGGTCTGGACTCTGCGTTTCGGGTCTGGACCCTGCGTTTAGGGTCTGGACCCTGCGTTTAGGGTCTGGGCCATGTGTTTAGGTTCTGGACCCTGTGTTTAGGATCTGGATTCAGTGTTTGCGAAATGGACTCTGTGATTAGGATATAGAATCTGTGTTCAGGTCCTGGACTGTTTGTACATGTTCAATCCCTGTGTTTGGGTTCTGGCTCTCTGTTTAGGATCTGGACTCTGTGTTTAGGATCTGGATTCTCTTTAGCATCAGGCTCCATGTTTAGGGTCTGTAATCTGTGTTTAGAGTCTGGACTCAATGTTTAAGGTCTGGACTCAATGTTTAAGGTCTGGACTCAATGTTTAAGGTCTGGACTCAATGTTTAAGGTCTGGACTCCGTGTGTTGGGTCTGTAATCTGTGATTAGGGTCTGGACTCCATGCATAGGGTCTGGATTCCGTGCTTAGGGTCTGGATTCCGTGCTTAGGGTCTGGACTCCATGCTTAGGGTGTGGATTCCGTGCTTAGGGTCTGGACGCCGTGCTTAGGGTCTGGACCCCGTGCTTAGGGTCTGGACTCCGTGCTTAGGGTCTGGAATCCGTGCTTAGGGTCTGGACCCCGTGCTTAGGGTCTGGACCCCGTGCTTAGGGTCTGGACTCCGTGCTTAGGGTCTGGACTCCGTGCTTAGGGTCTGGACTCCGTGCTTAGGGTCTGGACTCCGTGTTTAGGGTCTGGACTCCGTGTTTAGTGCCTGGACTCCGTGTTTAGTGTCTGGACTCCGTGCTTAGGGTCTGGACTCCGTGCTTAGGGTCTGGACTCCGTGCATAGGGTCTGGATTCTGTGTTTAGGGTCTGGACTCCTTGCTTAGGGTCTGGACTCCTTGCTTAGGGTCTGGACTCCGTTCTTAGGGTCTGGACTCCGTGCTTAGGGTCTGGACTCCGTGTTTAGGGTCTGGACTCCATGTTTAGGGTCTGGACCCCGTGCTTAGTGTCTGGACCCCGTGCTTGGTGTCTGGACCCCGTGCTTAGGGTCTGGACCCCGTGCTTAGGGTCTGGACCCCGTGCTTAGGGTCTGGACCCCGTGCTTAGGGTCTGGACTCCGTGCTTAGGGTCTGGACTCCGTGCTTAGGGTCTGGACTCCGTGCTTAGCGTCTGGACCCTGTGTTTAGGGTCTGGACCCTGTGTTTAGGGTCTGGACCCTGCCTTTAGGGTCTAGACCCTGCGTTTAGGGTCTGGACCCTGCGTTTAGGGTCTGGGCCATGTGTTTAGGGTCTGGACCCTGTGTTTAGGTTCTGGATTCAGTGTTTGTGAACTGGACTCTGTGATTAGGATATAGAATCTGTGTTCAGGTCCTGGACTGTTTGTACATGTTCAATCCCTGTGTTTGGGTTCTGGCTCTCTGTTTAGGATCTGGACTCTGTGTTTAGGGTCTGGACTCTGTGTTTGGCATATGGACTCTGTGTTTAGGCTCTGGATTCTCTTTAGCATCAGGCTCCATGTTTAGGGTCTGTAATCTGTGTTTAGAGTCTAGACTCAATGTTTAGAGTCTGGACTCAATGTTTAAGGTCTGGACTCAATGTTTAAGGTCTGGACTCCGTGTGTTGGGTCTGTAATCTGTGATTAGGGTCTGGACTCCATGCATAGGGTCTGGATTCCGTGCTTAGGGTCTGGATTCCGTGCTTAGGGTCTGGACTCCGTGCTTAGGGTGTGGATTCCGTGCTTAGGGTCTGGACTCCGTGCTTAGGGTCTGGAATCCGTGCTTAGGGTCTGGACGCCGTGCTTAGGGTCTGGACCCCGTGCTTACGGTCTGGACTCCGTGCTTAGGGTCTGGACTCCGTGCTTAGGGTCTGGACTCCGTGTTTAGGGTCTGGACTCCATGTTTAGTGCCTGGACTCCGTGTTTAGTGTCTGGACTCCGTGCTTAGGGTCTGGACTCCGTGCTTAGGGTCTGGACTCCGTGCATAGGGTCTGGACTCCGTGCTTAGGGTCTGGACTCCTTGCTTAGGGTCTGGACTCCTTGCTTTGGGTCTGGACTCCTTGCTTAGGGTCTGGACTCCGTGTTTAGGGTCTGGACTCCGTGCTTAGGGTCTGGACTCCGTGCTTAGGGTCTGGACTCCGTGCTTAGGGTCTGGACTCCGTGCTTAGGGTCTGGACTCCGTGCTTAGGGTCTGGATTCCTTGCTTAGGGTCTGGACTCCGTTCTTAGGGTCTGGACTCCGTGCTTAGGGTCTGGACTCCGTGTTTAGGGTCTGGACTCCATGTTTAGGGTCTGGACCCCGTGCTTAGTGTCTGGACCCCGTGCTTGGTGTCTGGACCCCGTGCTTAGGGTCTGGACCCCGTGCTTAGGGTCTGGACCCCGTGCATAGGGTCTGGACCCCGTGCTTAGGGTCTGGACTCCGTGCTTAGGGTCTGGACTCCGTGCTTAGCGTCTGGACCCTGTGTTTAGGGTCTGGACCCTGTGTTTAGGGTCTGAACTCTGTGTTTAGGGTCTGAACACTGTGCTTAGGATCTGGATTCAGAGTTTGCGAAATGGACTCTGTGATTAGGATATAGAATCTGTGTTCAGGACCTGGACTGTTTGTACATGTTCAATCCCTGTGTTTGGGTACTGGCTCTCTGTTTAGGATCTGGACTCTGTGTGAGGGGTCTGGACTCTGTGTTTGGGGTCTGGACTCTGTGTTTGGGGTCTGGACTCTGTGTTTGGGGTCTGGACTCTGTGTTTGGGGTCTGGACTCTGTGTTTGGGGCCTGGACTCTGTGTTTGGGGTCTGGAGTCTGTGTTTGGGGTCTGGACCATGTGCTTGGGGTTTGGACACATGTTTGGCATATGGACCCTGTGTTTAGGATCTTGATACTCTGTTTAGGATCTGGATTCTCTTTAGCATCAGGCTCCATGTTTAGGGTCTGAAATCTGTGTTTAGAGTCTGGACTCAATGTTTAAGGTCTGGACTCAATGTTTAAGGTCTGGACTCAATGTTTAAGGTCTGGACTCAATGTTTAAGGTCTGGACTCAATGTTTAAGGTCTGGACTCAATGTTTAAGGTCTGGACTCAATGTTTAAGGTCTGGACTCCGTGTTTGGGATCTGGACTCCGTGTTTGGGATCTGGACTCCGTGTTTGGGTTCTGGAACCGTGTTTGGGATCTGGACTCTGTGTTTGGGATCTGGACTCTGTGTTTGGGATCTGGACTCTGTGTTTAGGATCGGGACTCTCTGTTTAGGATCGGGACTCTGTGTTTAGGATCGGGCTCTGTGTTTAGGGTCTGGGATCTGGGTTTGGAGTCTGGACTCAATGTTTAAGGTCTGGACTCAATGTTTAAGGTCTGCACTCCGTGTGTTGGGTCTTGAAAATGTGATTAGGGTCTGGACCCTGTTTTTAGATTCTGGACCCTGTGTTTATGGTCTGGACTCCATGCTTAGGGTCTGGAACTGTGTTTGGGAACTGGACTTAGTGTCTAGGGTCTGGACTCTGTGTTTAGGATCTGGATTCAGTGTTTTGCAACAGGACTCTGTGGTTATGATCTAGACTCTTTGTTCAGGACCTGGACTCTTTATACGCATTCAAACTCTGTGTTCGGGACCTGGCTCTCTGTTTAGGATCGTGACTCTGTGTTTGGGAGTTGCACTCAGCGTCTAGGGTCTGGACTCTGTTTTTGGGTCTGGACTCTCTCTTTTACTCTGGACTCTCTTTTTTGGGTCCGGACTCTGACTTTTGGGTCTGGACTCTGTCTTTTTTGGTCTGCACTCTGTGCTTAGGATCTGGACTCTCTGTTTAGGATCTGGACACTGTGTTTGGGATCTGGAATTTGTGTTTAATATCTGGACTCTGTGCTTAGGATCTGGACTCTGCGTTTCGGGTCTGGACTCTGCGTTTCGGGTCTGGACCCTGCGTTTAGGGTCTGGACCCTGCCTTTAGTGTCTGGACCCTGCGTTTAGTGTCTGGACCCTGCCTTTAGGGTCTGGACCCTGCCTTTAGGGTCTAGACCCTGTGTTTAGGATCTGGACTCTGTGTTTAGGGTCTGGACTCTGTGTTTAGGGTCTGGACTCTGTGTTTAGGGTCTGGACTCTGTGTTTAGGGTCTGGACTCTGTGTTTAGGGTCTGGACTCTGTGTTTAGGGTCTGGACTCTGTGTTTAGGGTCTGGACTCTGTGTTTAGGATCTTGATTCTCTGTTTATGATCTGGATTCTCTTTAGCATCAGGCTCCATGTTTAGGGTCTGTAATCTGTGTTTAGAGTCTAGACTCAATGTTTAGAGTCTGGACTCAATGTTTAAGGTCTGGACTCAATGTTTAAGGTCTGGACTCCGTGTGTTGGGTCTGTAATCTGTGATTAGGGTCTGGACTCCGTGCATAGGGTCTGGATTCCGTGCTTAGGGTCTGGACTCCGTGCTTAGGGTCTGGACTCCGTGCTTAGGGTCTGGATTCCGTGCTTAGGGTCTGGACGCCGTGCTTAGGGTCTGGACCCCGTGCTTACGGTGTGGACTCCGTGCTTAGGGTCTGGACTCCGTGCTTAGGGTCTGGATTCCGTGCTTAGGGTCTGGACTCCATGTTTAGTGTCTGGACGCCGTGCTTAGGGTCTGGACCCCGTGCTTACGGTCTGGACTCCGTGCTTAGGGTCTGGACTCCGTGCTTAGGGTCTGGACTCCTTGCTTTGGGTCTGGACTCCGTGCTTAGGGTCTGGACTCCTTGCTTAGGGTCTGGACTCCTTGCTTTGGGTCTGGACTCCTTGCTTAGGGTCTGGACTCCGTTCTTAGGGTCTGGACTCCGTGTTTAGGGTCTGGACTCCGTGCTTAGGGTGTGGACTCCGTGCTTAGGGTCTGGACTCCGTGCTTAGGGTCTGGATTCTGTGTTTAGGGTCTGGACTCCTTGCTTAGGGTCTGGACTCCTTGCTTAGGGTCTGGACTCCGTTCTTAGGGTCTGGACTCTGTGTTTAGGGTCTGGACTCCTTGCTTAGGGTCTGGACTCCGTGTTTAGGGTCTGGACTCCGTGCTTAGGGTCTGGACTCCGTGCTTAGGGTCTGGACTCCGTGCTTAGCGTCTGGACCCTGTGTTTAGGGTCTGGACCCTGTGTTTAGGGTCTGAACTCCGTGTTTAGGGTCTGGATTCAGAGTTTGCGAAATGGACTCTGTGATTAGGATATAGAATCTGTGTTCAGGACCTGGACTGTTTGTCCGTGTTCAATCCCTGTGTTTTTTGGTCCTGGCTCTCTTTTTAGGGTCTGGACTCTGTGTTTGGGGTCTGGACTCTGTGTTTGGGGTCTGGACTCTGTGTTTGGGGTCTGGACTCTGTGTTTGGGGTCTGGACTCTGTGTTTGGGGTCTGGACTCTGTGTTTGGGGTCTGGACTCTGTGTTTGGGGTCTGGACTCTGTGTTTGGGGTCTGGACTCTGTGTTTGGGGTCTGGACTCTGTGTTTGGGGTCTGGACTCTGTGTTTGGGGTCTGGACTCTGTGTTTGGGGTCTGGACTCTGTGTTTGGAGTCTTGACTCTGTGTTTGGGGCCTGGACTCTGTGTTTGGGGCCTGGACTCTGTGTTTGGGGTCTGGACTCTGTGTTTGGGGTCTGGACCATGTGCTTGGGGTTTGGACACATGGTTGGCATATGGACCCTGTGTTTAGGATCTTGATACTCTGTTTTGGATCTGGATTCTCTTTAGCATCAGGCTCCATGTTTAGGGTCTGAAATCTGTGTTTAGAGTCTGGACTCAATGTTTAAGGTCTGGACTCAATGTTTAAGGTCTGGACTCAATGTTTAAGGTCTGGACTCAATGTTTAAGGTCTGGACTCAATGTTTAAGGTCTGGACTCAATGTTTAAGGTCTGGACTCAATGTTTAAGGTCTGGACTCCGTGTTTGGGATCTGGACTCCGTGTTTTGGATCTGGACTCCGTGTTTGGGATCTGGAACCGTGTTTGGGATCTGGAACCGTGTTTGGGATCTGGACTCTGTGTTTGGGATCTGGACTCTGTGTTTAGGATCGGGACTCTCTGTTTAGGATCGGGACTCTGTGTTTAGGATCGGGCTCTGTGTTTAGGGTCTGGGATCTGTGTTTAGGATCGGGCTCTGTGTTTAGGGTCTGGGCTCTGTGTTTAGGGCCTGGACTCTGTGTTTAGGGTCTGGACTCTGTGTTTAGGGTCTGGACTCTGTGTTTAGGGTCTGGACTCTGTGTTTAGGGTCTGGACTCTCTGTTTAGGGTCTGGGCCATGTGTTTAGGTTCTGGACCCTGTGTTTAGGTTCTGGATTCAGTGTTTGTGAACTGGACTCTGTGATTAGGATATAGAATCTGTGTTCAGGTCCTGGACTGTTTGTACATGTTCAATCCCTGTGTTTGGGTTCTGGCTCTCTGTTTAGGATCTGGACTCTGTGTTTAGGGTCTGGACTCTGTGTTTGGCATATGGACTCTGTGTTTAGGATCTTGATTCTCTGTTTATGATCTGGATTCTCTTTAGCATCAGGCTCCATGTTTAGGGTCTGTAATCTGTGTTTAGAGTCTTGACTCAATGTTTAGAGTCTGGACTCAATGTTTAAGGTCTGGACTCAATGTTTAAGGTCTGGACTCCGTGTGTTGGGTCTGTAATCTGTGATTAGGGTCTGGACTCCGTGCATAGGGTCTGGATTCCGTGCTTCGGGTCTGGATTCCGTGCTTAGGGTCTGGACTCCGTGCTTAGGGTGTGGATTCCGTGCTTAGGGTCTGGACTCCGTGCTTAGGGTCTGGACTCTGTGCTTAGGGTCTGGACTCTGTGCTTAGGGTCTGGACGCCGTGCTTACGGTCTGGACTCCGTGCTTAGGGTCTGGACTCCGTGCTTAGGGTCTGGACTCCGTGCTTAGGGTCTGGACCCCGTGCTTAGGGTCTGGACTCCGTGCTTAGGGTCTGGACTCTGTGCTTAGGGTCTGGACGCCGTGCTTACGGTCTGGATTCCGTGCTTAGGGTCTGGACTCCGTGCTTAGCGTCTGGACCCTGTGTTTAGGGTCTGAACTCTGTGTTTAGGGTCTGAACACTGTGCTTAGGATCTGGATTCAGAGTTTGCGAAATGGACTCTGTGATTAGGATATAGAATCTGTGTTCAGGACCTGGACTGTTTGTCCGTGTTCAATCCCTGTGTTTGGGTCCTGGCTCTCTTTTTAGGGTCTGGACTCTCTTTTTAGGGTCTGGACTCTGTGTTTGGGGTCTGGACTCTGTGTTTGGGGTCTGGACTCTGTGTTTGGGGTCTGGACTCTGTGTTTGGGGTCTGGACTCTGTGTTTGGGGTGTGTACTCTGTGTTTGGGGTCTGGACTCTGTGTTTGGGATCTGGACTCTGTGTTTGGGATCTGGACTCTGTGTTTGGGGCCTGGACTCTGTGTTTGGGGTCTGGACCATGTGCTTGGGTTTTGGACACATGTTTGGCATATGGACCCTGTGTTTAGGATCTTGATTCTCTGTTTAGGATCTGGATTCTCTTTAGCATCAGGCTCCATGTTTCGGGTCTGAAATCTGTGTTTAGAGTCTGGACTCAATGTTTAAGGTCTGGACTCAATGTTTAAGGTCTGGACTCAATGTTTAGGTCTGGACTCAATGTTTAAGGTCTGGACTCAATGTTTGAGGTCTGGACTCAATGTTTAAGGTCTGGACTCAATGTTTAAGGTCTGGACTCAATGTTTAAGGTCTGGACTCCGTGTTTTGGATCTGGACTCCGTGTTTGGGATCTGGAACCGTGTTTGGGATCTGGACTCTGTGTTTGGGATCTGGACTCTGTGTTTGGGATCGGGACTCTCTGTTTAGGATCGGGACTCTGTGTTTCGGATCGGGCTCTGTGTTTAGGGTCTGGGCTCTGTGTTTAGGATCGGGCTCTGTGTTTAGGATCGGGCTCTGTGTTTAGGGTCTGGGCTCTGTGTTTAGGGCCTGGACTCTGTGTTTAGGGCCTGGACTCTGAGTTTAGGGTCTGGACTCTGTGTTTAGGGTCTGGACTCTGTGTTTAGGGTCTGGACTCTTTGTTTAGGGTCTGGTCTCTCTGCTTAGGGTCTGAACACTGTGCTTATGATCTGGATTCAATGTTTGTTAACTGGACTCTGTGATTAGGATTAATAATCTGTGTTCAGGACCTGGACCGTTTGTACATGTTCAATCCCTGTGTTTGGGTCCAGGCTCTCATTTCAGGATCTGGACTCTGTGTTTTTGGTCTGGACTCTGTGCTGGGGTCTGGACTCTGTGTTTGGGGTCTGGACTCTGTGTTTGGGGTCTGGACTCTGTGTTTGGGGTCTGGACTCTGTGTTTGGGGTCTGGACTCTGTGTTTGGGGTCTGGACTCTGTGTTTGGGGTCTGGACTCTGTGTTTGGGGTCTGGACTCTGTGTTTGGGGTCTGGACTCTGTGTTTGGGGTCTGGACTCTGTGTTTGGGGTCTGGACTCTGTGTTTGGGATCTGGAATTTGTGTTTAATATCTGGACTCTGCGCTTAGGATCTGGACTCTGGGTTTCGGGTCTGGACTCTGTGTTTTGGGTCTGGACTATGTGTTTAGGGTCTGGACTCTGTGTTTGGGATCTGTACTCTGTGTTTGGGGACTGGAATCTGTGTTTAGTGTCTGGACTCAATGTTTAGACTCTGGACTCAATGTTTAGAGTCTGGACTCAATGTTTACAGTCTGGACTCAATGTTTACGGTGTGGAATCAATGTGTTGGGTCTGTAATCTGTGATTAGGGTCTGGACCATGTTTTTAGATTCTGGACCCTGTGTTTATGGTCTGGACTCCGTGCATAGGGTCTGGACTCCGTGCTTAGGGTCTGGACTCCGTGCTTAGGGTCTGGACTCCGTGCTTAGGGTCTGGACTCCGTGCTTAGGGTCCGAACTCCGTGCTTAGGGTCTGGACTCCGTGCTTAGGGTCTGGACTCCGTGTTTGTGTCTGGACTCTCTGTTTCGGGTCTGGACTCTGTGTTTCGGGTCTGGACTCTGTGTTTCGGGTCTGGACTCTGTCTTTTGGGTCTGGACTCTGTCTTTTGGGTCTGGACTCTGTCTTTTGGGTCTGGACTCTGTCTTTTGGGTCTGGACTCTGTCTTTTGGGTCTGGACTCTGTCTATTGGGTCTAGACTCTGTCTTTTGGTTCTGGACTCTCTCTTCTGGGTCTGGACTCTCTCTTCTGGGTCTGGACTCTGTTTTTGTGGGTCTGGAATCCTTGCTTATGATCTGGACTCTGTGTTTAGGATCTGGACTCTGTGTTTAGGATCGGGGCTCTGTGTTTATGGTCTGGGCTCTTTGTTTAGGGTCTGGACTCTGTGTTTAGGCTCTGGACTCTGTGTTTAGGCTCTGGACTCTGTGTTTAGGGTCTGGACTCTGTGTTTAGGGTCTGGACTCCGTGTTTAGGGTCTGGACTCTGTGTTTAGGGTCTGGACTCTGTGCTCAGGGTGTGGACTCTGTGTTTAGGCTCTGGACTCTGTGTTTAGGCCCTGGACTCTGTGTTTAGGCTCTGGACTCTGTGTTTAGGCTCTGGACTCTGTGTTTAGGCTCTGGACTCTGTGTTTAGGGTCTGGCCTCTGTGTTTAGGGTCTGGCCTCTGTGTTTAGGGTCTGGATTCAGTGTTTGGGAACTGGACTCTGTGATGAGGATCTAGACTCGGTGTTCTGCAACTGGACTCTTTGTACGTGTTCAAACTCTGTGTTTGTGTCCTGGCCCTCTGTTTAGGATCTGGACTCTTTGTTTAGGACCTGGATTCTGATTTTAAGATCTGGACTCTGTGTTTAGGGTCTGGACTCTGTGTTTTGGATCTGGACTCTGTGTTTTGGATCTGGACTCTGTGTTTTGGATCTGGACTCTGTGTTTTGGATCTGGACTCTGTGTTTAGGGTCTGGGCTCTGTGTGTAGGGTTTGGACTCTGTGTGTAGGGTTTGGACTCTGTGTTTCGGGTCTGGACTCTGTGTTTCGGGTCTGGACTCTGTCTTTTGGGTCTGGACTCTGTGTTTATGGTCTGGGCTCTTTGTTTAGGGTCTGGGCTCTGTGTTTAGGGTCTGGACTCTGTGTTTAGGGTCTGGACTCTGTGTTTAGGGTCTGGACTCTGTGTGTAGGGTCTGGACTCTGTGTGTAGGGTTTGGACTCTGTGTTTCGGGTCTGGACTCTGTGTTTCGGGTCTGGACTCTGTCTTTTGGGTCTGGACTCTGTGTTTATGGTCTGGGCTCTTTGTTTAGGGTCTGGGCTCTGTGTTTAGGGTCTGGACTCTGTGTTTAGGGTCTGGACTCTGTGTTTAGGGTCTGGACTCTGTGTTTAGGGTCTGGACTCTGTGTTTAGGGTCTGGACTCTGTGTTTAGGGTCTGGACTCTGTGTTTAGGGTCTGGACTCTGTGTTTAGGGTCTGGACTCTGTGTTTCGGGTCTGGACTCTGCGTTTCGGGTCTGGACTCTGCGTTTCGTGTCTGGACTCTGCGTTTCGTGTCTGGACCCTGTGCTTAGGGTCTGGACCCTGTGTTTAGGGTCTGGGCTCTTTGTTTAGGGTCTGGGCTCTGTGTTTAGGGTCTGGAAACTGTGTTTAGGGTCTGGACTCTGTGTTTAGGATCTGGACTCTGTGTTTAGGATCTGGACCCTGTGTTTAGGATCGGGGCTCTGTGTTTATGGTCTGGGCTCTTTGTTTAGGGTCTGGGCTCTGTGTTTAGGCTCTGGACTCTGTGTTTAGGGTCTGGACTCTGTGTTTAGGATCTGGACTCTGTGTTTAGGGTCTGGACTCTGTGTTTAGGGTCTGGACTCTGTGTTTAGGGTCTGGAAACTGTGTTTAGGGTCTGGACTCTGTCTTTTGGGTCTGGACTCTGTCTTTTGGGTCTGGACTCTGTCTTTTGGGTCTGGACTCTGTCTTTTGGGTCTAGACTCTCTCTTCTGGGTCTGGACTCTGTTTTTGTGGGTCTGGAACCTTTGCTTAGGATCTGGACTCTGTGTTTAGGATCTGGACTCTGTGTTTAGGATCTGGACTCTGTGTTTAGGATCGGGGCTCTGTGTTTATGGTCTGGGCTCTTTGTTTAGGGTCTGGGCTCTGTGTTTAGGCTCTGGACTCTGTGTTTAGGGTCTGGACTCTGTGTTTAGGGTCTGGACTCTGTGTTTAGGGTCTGGACTCTGTGTTTAGGGTCTGGACTCTCTGTTTAGGGTCTGGACTCTCTGTTTAGGGTCTGGACTCTGTGTTTAGGGTCTGGTCTCTGTGTTTAGGGTCTGGACTCTGTGTTTAGGGTCTGGACTCTGTGGTTAGGGTCTGGACTCTGTGGTTAGGGTCTGGACACTTTGTTTAGGGCATGGTCTCTCTGCTTAGGGTCTGAACACTGTGGTTAGGATCTGGATTCAGTGTTTGTGAACTGGACTCTGTGATTAGGGTATAGAATCTGTGTTCAGGACCTGGACTGTTTGTACATGTTCAATCCCTGTGTTTGGGTCCTGGCTCTCTTTTCAGGATCTGGACTCTGTGTTTAGGTCTGGACTCTGTGTTTGGGGTCGGGACACGTGTTTGGCATATGGACTCTGTGCTTATGATCTTGATTCTCTGTTTAGGATCAGGATTCTCTTTAGCATCAGGCTCCATGTTTAGGGTCTGGAATCTGGGTTTGGAGTCTGGACTCAATGTTTAAGGTCTGGACTCAATGTGTAAGGTCTGGACTCAATGTTAAAGGTCTGCACTCCGTGTGTTGGGTCTTGAAAATGTGATTAGGGTCTGGACCCTGTTTTTAGATTCTGGACCCTGTGTTTATGGTCTGGACTCCATGCTTAGGGTCTGGAACTGTGTTTGGGAACTGGACTTAGTGTCTAGGGTCTGGACTCTGTGTCTAGGGTCTGAACTCTGTGTTTAGGATCTGGATTCAGTGTTTTGCAACAGGACTCTGTGGTTATGATCTAGACTCTTTGTTCAGGACCTGGACTCTTTATACGCATTCAAACTCTGTGTTCGGGACCTGGCTCTCTGTTTAGGATCGTGACTCTGTGTTTGGGAGTTGCACTCAGCGTCTAGGGTCTGGACTCTGTTTTTGGGTCTGGACTCTCTCTTTTGCTCTGGACTCTCTTTTTTGGGTCCGGACTCTGACTTTTGGGTCTGGACTCTGTCTTTTTTGGTCTGGACTCTGTGCTTAGGGTCTGGACTCCGTGCTTAGGGTCTGGACTCCCTGCTTAGGATCTGGACTCTGTGTTTCGGGTCTGGACTCTGCGTTTCGTGTCTGGACCCTGTGTTTAGGGTCTGGACCCTGTGTTTAGGGTCTGGACCCTGTGTTTAGGGTCTGGACCCTGTGTTAAGGGTCTGGAAACTGTGTTTAGGGTCTGGACTCTGTATTTAGGGTCTGGACTCTGTGTTTAGGGTCTGGACTCTGTGTTTAGGGTTTGGAATCTTTGTTTAGGGTCTGGACTCTTTGTTTAGGTTCTGGACTCTGTGTTTAGGGTCTGGACCCTGTGTTTAGGGTTTGGACTCTTTGTTTAGGGTCTGGACTCTGTGTTTAGGGTCTGGACCCTGTGTTTAGGGTTTGGACTCTTTGTTTAGGGTCTGGACTCTTTGTTTAGGTTCTGGACTCTTTGTTTAGGTTCTGGACTCTTTGTTTAGGGTCTGGACCCTGTGTTTAGGGTCTGAACACTGTGTTTAGGATCTGGATTCAGTGTTTGTGAACTGGACTCTGTGATTAGGATATAGAATCTGTGTTCAGGACCTGGACTGTTTGGACATGTTCAATCCCTGTGTTTGGCTCCTGGCTCTCTGTTTAGGATCTGGACTCTGTGTTTAGGGTCTGGACTATGTGTTTAGGTTCTGGACTCTGTGTTTGGGATCTGTACTCTGTGTTTGGGATCTGTACTCTGTGTTTAGTGTCTGGACTCAATGTTTAGACTCTGGACTCAATGTTTAGAGTCTGGACTCAATGTTTACAGTCTGGACTCAATGTTTACGGTGTGGAATCAATGTGTTGGGTCTGTAATCTGTGATCAGGGTCTGGACCATGTTTTTAGATTCTGGACCCTGTGTTTATGGTCTGGACTCCGTGCATAGG
Organism: Cetorhinus maximus; assembly: GCF_964194155.1. Taxonomy (NCBI): domain Eukaryota; kingdom Metazoa; phylum Chordata; class Chondrichthyes; order Lamniformes; family Cetorhinidae; genus Cetorhinus; species Cetorhinus maximus. Next base: position 784,942 of record NC_135911.1, on the reverse strand, counting down.
GTCTGGACTCCGTGCTTAGGGTCTGGACTCCGTGCTTAGGGTCTGGACTCCGTGCTTAGGGTCTGGATTCCGTGCTTAGGGTCTGGACTCCGTGCTCAGGGTCTGGACTCCGTGCTCAGGGTCTGGACACCGTGCTCAGGGTCTGGACTCCGTGCTTAGGGTCTGGACTCCGTGCTTAGGGTCTGGACTCCGTGCTTAGGGTCTGGACTCCGTGCCTAGGGTCTGGACTCCGTGCTTAGGGTCTGGACTCCGTGCTTAGGGTCTGGACCCCCTGCTTAGGATCTGGACTCCCTGCTTAGGGTCTGGACTCCCTGCTTAGGATCTGGACTCTGTGTTTAGGATCTGGACTCTGTGTTTAGGATCTGGACTCTGTGTTTAGGATCTGGACTCTGTGCTTAGGATCTGGACTCTGTGCTTAGGATCTGGACTCTGTGTTTCGGGTCTGGACTCTGTGTTTCGGGTCTGGTCTCTGTCTTTTGGGTCTGGACTCTGTCTTTTGGGTCTGGACTCTGTCATTTTGGGTCTGGACTCTGTCTTTTGGGTCTGGACTCTGTCTTTTGGTTCTGGACTCTCTCTTCTGGGTCTGGACTCTGTCTTTTGGGTCTGGACTCTGTCTTTTGGGTCTGGACTCTGTCTTTTGGTTCTGGACTCTGTTTTTGTGGGTCTGGAATCTTTGCTTAGGATCTGGACTCTGTGTTTAGGATCTGGGCTCTGTGTTTAGGATCGGGGCTCTGTGTTTATGGTCTGGGCTCTGTGTTTAGGGTCTGGACTCTGTGTTTAGGGTCTGGGCTCTGTGTTTAGGGTCTGGACTCTGTGTTTAGGGTCTGGGCTCTGTGTTTAGGGTCTGGACTCTGTGTTTAGGGTCTGGACTCTCGGTTTAGGGTCTGGACTCTCTGTTTAGGGTCTGGACTCTCTGTTTAGGGTCTGGACTCTCTGTTTAGGGTCTGGACTCTCTGTTTAGGGTCTGGACTCTCTGTTTAGGGTCTGGACTCTCTGTTTAGGGTCTGGACTCTGTGTTTAGGGTCTGGACTCTGTGTTTAGGGTCTGGACTCTGTGTTTAGGGTCTGGACTCTGTGTTTAGGGTCTGGGCTCTGTGTTTAGGGTCTGGACTCTGTGTTTAGGGTCTGGACTCTGTGTTTAGGGTCTGGACTCTGTGTTTAGGGTCTGGACTCTGTGTTTAGGGTCTGGACTCTGTGTTTAGGGTCTGGACTCTGTGTTTAGGGTCTGGACTCTGTGGTTAGGGTATGGACTCTTTGTTTAGGGTCTGAACTCTGTGTTTAGGGTCTGAACACTGTGCTTAGGATCTGGATTCAGAGTTTGCGAAATGGACTCTGTGATTAGGATATAGAATCTGTGTTCAGGACCTGGACTCTTGGTACATGTTCAATCCCTGTGTTTAGGGTCTGGACTCTGTGTTTGGGGTCTGGACTCTGTGTTTGGGGTCTGGACCATGTGCTTGGGGTTTGGACACATGTTTGGCATATGGACCCTGTGTTTAGGATCTTGATACTCTGTTTAGGATCTGGATTCTCTTTAGCATCAGGCTCCATGTTTAGGGTCTGAAATCTGTGTTTAGAGTCTGGACTCAATGTTTAAGGTCTGGACTCAATGTTTAAGGTCTGGACTCAATGTTTAAGGTCTGGACTCAATGTTTAAGGTCTGGACTCAATGTTAAAGGTCTGGACTCAATGTTTAAGGTCTGGACTCCGTGTTTGGGATCTGGACTCCGTGTTTTGGATCTGGACTCCGTGTTTGGGATCTGGAACCGTGTTTGGGATCTGGACTCTGTGTTTGGGATCTGGACTCTGTGTTTAGGATCTGGACTCTGTGTTTAGGATCCGGCTCTGTGTTTAGGGTCTGGGCTCTGTGTTTAGGATCGGGCTCTGTGTTTAGGGTCTGGGCTCTGCGTTTCGGGTCTGGACTCTGCGTTTAGGGTCTGGACTCTGCGTTTCGTGTCTGGACCCTGTGTTTAGGGTCTGGACCCTGTGTTTAGGGTCTGGACCCTGTGTTAAGGGTCTGGAAACTGTGTTTAGGGTCTGGACTCTGTGTTTAGGGTCTGGACCCTGTGTTTAGGGTTTGGACTCTTTGTTTAGGGTCTGGACTCTTTGTTTAGGTTCTGGACTCTGTGTTTAGGGTCTGGACCCTGTGTTTAGGGTTTGGACTCTTTGTTTAGGGTCTGGACTCTGTGTTTAGGGTCTGGACTCTGTGTTTAGGGTTTGGACTCTTTGTTTAGGGTCTGGACTCTTTGTTTAGGTTCTGGACTCTTTGTTTAGGTTCTGGACTCTTTGTTTAGGGTCTGGACCCTGTGTTTAGGGTCTGGATTCTTTGTTTAGGGTCTGAACACTGTGTTTAGGATCTGGATTCAGTGTTTGTGAACTGGACTCTGTGATTAGGATATAGAATCTGTGTTCAGGACCTGGACTGTTTGGACATGTTCAATCCCTGTGTTTGGCTCCTGGCTCTCTGTTTAGGATCTGGACTCTGTGTTTAGGGTCTGGACTATGTGTTTAGGGTCTGGACTCTGTGTTTAGGGTCTGGACTCTGTGTTTAGGGTCTGGACTCTGTGTTTAGGGTCTGGACTCTGTGGTTAGGGTATGGACTCTTTGTTTAGGGTCTGAACTCTGTGTTTAGGGTCTGAACACTGTGCTTAGGATCTGGATTCAGAGTTTGCGAAATGGACTCTGTGATTAGGATATAGAATCTGTGTTCAGGACCTGGACTCTTTGTACATGTTCAATCCCTGTGTTTGGGTACTGGCTCTCTGTTTAGGATCTGGACTCTGTGTTTGGGGTCTGGACTCTGTGTTTGGGGTCTGGACTCTGTGTTTGGGGTCTGGACTCTGTGTTTGGGGTCTGGACTCTGTGTTTGGGGTCTGGACTCTGTGTTTGGGGTCTGGACTCTGTGTTTGGGGTCTGGACTCTGTGTTTGGGGTCTGGACTCTGTGTTTGGGGTCTGGACTCTGTGTTTGGGGTCTGGACCATGTGCTTGGGGTTTGGACACATGTTTGGCATATGGACCCTGTGTTTAGGATCTTGATACTCTGTTTAGGATCTGGATTCTCTTTAGCATCAGGCTCCATGTTTAGGGTCTGAAATCTGTGTTTAGAGTCTGGACTCAATGTTTAAGGTCTGGACTCAATGTTTAAGGTCTGGACTCAATGTTTAAGGTCTGGACTCAATGTTTAAGGTCTGGACTCAATGTTTAAGGTCTGGACTCAATGTTTAAGGTCTGGACTCCGTGTTTGGGATCTGGACTCCGTGTTTTGGATCTGGACTCCGTGTTTGGGATCTGGAACCGTGTTTGGGATCTGGACTCTGTGTTTGGGATCTGGACTCTGTGTTTAGGATCTGGACTCTGTGTTTAGGATCCGGCTCTGTGTTTAGGGTCTGGGCTCTGTGTTTAGGATCGGGCTCTGTGTTTAGGGTCTGGGCTCTGCGTTTCGGGTCTGGACTCTGCGTTTAGGGTCTGGACTCTGCGTTTCGTGTCTGGACCCTGTGTTTAGGGTCTGGACCCTGTGTTTAGGGTCTGGACCCTGTGTTAAGGGTCTGGAAACTGTGTTTAGGGTCTGGACTCTGTGTTTAGGGTCTGGACCCTGTGTTTAGGGTTTGGACTCTTTGTTTAGGGTCTGGACTCTTTGTTTAGGTTCTGGACTCTGTGTTTAGGGTCTGGACTCTGTGTTTAGGGTCTGGACCCTGTGTTTACGGTTTGGACTCTTTGTTTAGGGTCTGGACTCTGTGTTTAGGGTTTGGACTCTTTGTTTAGGGTCTGGACTCTTTGTTTAGGTTCTGGACTCTTTGTTTAGGTTCTGGACTCTTTGTTTAGGGTCTGGACCCTGTGTTTAGGGTCTGGATTCTTTGTTTAGGGTCTGAACACTGTGTTTAGGATCTGGATTCAGTGTTTGTGAACTGGACTCTGTGATTAGGATATAGAATCTGTGTTCAGGACCTGGACTGTTTGGACATGTTCAATCCCTGTGTTTGGCTCCTGGCTCTCTGTTTAGGATCTGGACTCTGTGTTTAGGGTCTGGACTATGTGTTTAGGGTCTGGACTCTGTGTTTGGGATCTGTACTCTGTGTTTGGGATCTGTACTCTGTGTTTAGTGTCTGGACTCAATGTTTAGACTCTGGACTCAATGTTTAGAGTCTGGACTCAATGTTTACAGTCTGGACTCAATGTTTACGGTGTGGAATCAATGTGTTGGGTCTGTAATCTGTGATCAGGGTCTGGACCATGTTTTTAGATTCTGGACCCTGTGTTTATGGTCCCGACTCCGTGCATAGGGTCTGGACTCCGTGCTTAGGGTCTGGACTCCGTGCTTAGGGTCTGGACTCCGTGCTTAGGGTCTGGACTCCGTGCTTAGGGTCTGGACTCCGTGCTCAGGGTCTGGACTCCGTGCTCAGGGTCTGGACACCGTGCTTAGGGTCTGGACTCCGTGCTTAGGGTCTGGACTCCGTGCTTAGGGTCTGGACTCCGTGCTTAGGGTCTGGACTCCGTGCTTAGGGTCTGGACCCCCTGCTTAGGATCTGGACTCCCTGCTTAGGGTCTGGACTCCCTGCTTAGGATCTGGACTCTGTGTTTAGGATCTGGACTCTGTGTTTAGGATCTGGACTCTGTGTTTCGGGTCTGGTCTCTGTCTCTTGGGTCTGGACTCTGTCTTTTGGGTCTGGACTCTGTCTTTTGGGTCTGGACTCTGTCTTTTGGGTCTGGACTCTGTCTTTTGGTTCTGGACTCTCTCTTCTGGGTCTGGACTCTGTCTTTTGGGTCTGGACTCTGTCTTTTGGGTCTGGACTCTGTCTTTTGGTTCTGGACTCTCTCTTCTGGGTCTGGACTCTGTTTTTGTGGGTCTGGAATCTTTGCTTAGGATCTGGACTCTGTGTTTAGGATCTGGGCTCTGTGTTTAGGATCGGGGCTCTGTGTTTATGGTCTGGGCTCTGTGTTTAGGGTCTGGGCTCTGTGTTTAGGGTCTGGACTCTGTGTTTAGGGTCTGGGCTCTGTGTTTAGGGTCTGGACTCTGTGTTTAGGGTCTGGACTCTCGGTTTAGGGTCTGGACTCTCTGTTTAGGGTCTGGAGTCTCTGTTTAGGGTCTGGACTCTCTGTTTAGGGTCTGGACTCTGTGTTTAGGGTCTGGACTCTGTGTTTAGGGTCTGGACTCTGTGTTTAGGGTCTGGACTCTGTGTTTAGGGTCTGGACTCTGTGGTTAGGGTATGGACTCTTTGTTTAGGGTATGGTCTCTCTGCTTAGGGTCTGAACACTGTGGTTAGGATCTGGATTCAGTGTTTGTGAACTGGACTCTGTGATTAGGGTATAGAATCTGTGTTCAGGACCTGGACTGTTTGTACATGTTCAATCCCTGTGTTTGGGTCCTGGCTCTCTTTTCAGGATCTGGACTCTGTGCTTGGGGTCTGGACTCTGTGTTTGGGGTCGGGACACGTGTTTGGCATATGGACTCTGTGCTTATGATCTTGATTCTCTGTTTAGGATCAGGATTTTCTTTAGCATCAGGCTCCATGTTTAGGGTCTGAAATCTGTGTTTAGAGTCTGGACTCAATGTTTAAGGTCTGGACTCAATGTGTAAGGTCTGGACTCAATGTGTAAGGTCTGGACTCAATGTGTAAGGTCTGGACTCAATGTTTAAGGTCTGCACTCCGTGTGTTGGGTCTTGAAAATGTGATTAGGGTCTGGACCCTGTTTTTAGATTCTGGACCCTGTGTTTATGGTCTGGACTCCATGTTTAGGGTCTGTAATCTGTGTTTAGAGTCTAGACTCAATGTTTAGAGTCTGGACTCAATGTTTAAGGTCTGGACTCAATGTTTAAGGTCTGGACTCCGTGTGTTAGGTCTGTAATCTGTGATTAGGGTCCTGACTCCGTGCATAGGGTCTGGATTCCGTGCTTAGGGTCTGGATTCCGTGCTTAGGGTCTGGACTCCGTGCTTTGGGTGTGGATTCCGTGCTTAGGGTCTGGACTCCGTGCTTAGGGTCTGGAATCCGTGCTTAGGGTCTGGACGCCGTGCTTAGGGTCTGGACCCCGTGCTTACGGTCTGGACTCCGTGCTTAGGGTCTGGACTCCGTGCTTAGGGTCTGGACTCCGTGTTTAGGTTTCTGGACTCCGTGTTTAGTGTCTGGACTCCGTGCTTAGGGTCTGGACTCCGTGCTTAGGGTCTGGACTCCGTGCTTAGGGTCTGGACTCCTTGCTTAGGGTCTGGACTCCTTGCTTTGGGTCTGGACTCCTTGCTTAGGGTCTGGACTCCGTGTTTAGGGTCTGGATTCCGTGCTTAGGGTCTGGATTCCGTGCTTAGGGTCTGGACTCCGTGCTTAGGGTGTGGATTCCGTGCTTAGGGTCTGGACTCCGTGCTTAGGGTCTGGACTCCGTGCTTAGGGTCTGGACGCCGTGCTTAGGGTCTGGACCCCGTGCTTACGGTCTGGACTCCGTGCTTAGGGTCTGGACTCCGTGCTTAGGTTCTGGACTCCATGTTTAGGGTCTGGACTCCATGTTTAGTGTCTGGACTCCGTGCTTAGGGTCTGGACTCCGTGCTTAGTGTCTGGACTCCTTGCATAGGGTCTGGACTTCGTGCTTAGGGTCTGGACTCCGTGCTTAGGGTCTGGACTCCTTGCTTTGGGTCTGGACTCCTTGCTTTGGGTCTGGACTCCGTGTTTAGGGTCTGGACTCCGTGCTTAGGGTCTGGACTCCGTGCTTAGGGTCTGGACTCCGTGCTTAGGGTCTGGACTCCGTGCTTAGGGTCTGGATTCTGTGTTTAGGGTCTGGATTCTGTGTTTAGGGTCTGGACTCCTTGCTTAGGGTCTGGACTCCGTTCTTAGGGTCTGGACTCTGTGTTTAGGGTCTGGACTCCTTGCTTAGGGTCTGGACTCCGTGTTTAGGGTCTGGACTCCGTGCTTAGGGTCTGGACCCCGTGCTTAGTGTCTGGACCCCGTGCTTGGTGTCTGGACCCCGTGCTTAGGGTCTGGAGCCCGTGCTTAGGGTCTGGACCCCGTGCTTAGGGTCTGGACTCCGTGCTTAGGGTCTGGACTCCATGCTTAGGGTCTGGACTCCGTGCTTAGCGTCTGGACCCTGTGTTTAGGGTCTGGACCCTGTGTTTAGGGTCTGAACTCTGTGTTTAGGGTCTGAACACTGTGCTTAGGATCTGGATTCAGAGTTTGCGAAATGGACTCTGTGATTAGGATATAGAATCTGTGTTCAGGACCTGGACTCTTTGTACATGTTCAATCCCTGTGTTTGGGTACTGGCTCTCTGTTTAGGATCTGGACTCTGTGTTTGGGGTCTGGACTCTGTGTTTGGGGTCTGGACTCTGTGTTTGGGGTCTGGACTCTGTGTTTGGGGTCTGGACTCTGTGTTTGGGGTCTGGACTCTGTGTTTGGGGTCTGGACTCTGTGTTTGGGGTCTGGACCATGTGCTTGGGGTTTGGACACATGTTTGGCATATGGACCCTGTGTTTAGGATCTTGATACTCTGTTTAGGATCTGGATTCTCTTTAGCATCAGGCTCCATGTTTAGGGTCTGAAATCTGTGTTTAGAGTCTGGACTCAATGTTTAAGGTCTGGACTCAATGTTTAAGGTCTGGACTCAATGTTTAAGGTCTGGACTCAATGTTTAAGGTCTGGACTCAATGTTTAAGGTCTGGACTCCGTGTTTAAGGTCTGGACTCCGTGTTTGGGATCTGGACTCCGTGTTTTGGATCTGGACTCCGTGTTTTGGATCTGGACTCCGTGTTTGGGATCTGGAACCGTGTTTGGGATCTGGAACCGTGTTTGGGATCTGGACTCTGTGTTTGGGATCTGGACTCTTTGTTTAGGATCTGGACTCTGTGTTTAGGATCGGGACTCTGTGTTTAGGATCGGGCTCTGTGTTTAGGGTCTGGGCTCTGTGTTTAGGATCGGGCTCTGTGTTTAGGGTCTGGGCTCTGTGTTTAGGGCCTGGACTCTGAGTTTAGGGCCTGGACTCTGAGTTTAGGGCCTGGACTCCGTGTTTAGGGTCTGGACTCCGTGTTTAGGGTCTGGACTCCGTGCTTAGGGTCTGGACTCCGTGCTTAGGGTCTGGACTCCGTGCTTAGGGTCGGGACTCCGTGCTTAGGGTCGGGACTCCGTGCTTAGGGTCTGGACTCCGTGCTTAGGGTGTGGACTCCGTGCTTAGGGTCTGGACTCCGTGCTTAGGGTCGGGACTCCGTGCTTAGGGTCGGGACTCCGTGCTTAGGGTCGGGACTCCGTGCTTAGGGTCTGGACTCCGTGCTTAGGTTCTGGACTCCGTGCTTAGGGTCTGGACTCCGTGCTTAGGGTCTGGACTCCCTGCTTAGGATCTGGAATCTGTGCTTAGGATCTGGACTCTGTGTTTTGGATCTGGACTCTGTGTTTAGGATCTGGACTCTGTGTGTAGGGTCTGGACTTGTGTGTAGGGTCTGGACATGTGTGTAGGGTCTGGACATGTGTGTAGGGTCTGGACTTGTGTGTAGGGTCTGGACCCTGTGCTTATGGTCTGGACTCTGTGCTTAGGGTCTGGACTTTTTGCTTAGGGTCTGGACTCTGTTCTCAGGGTGTGGACTCTGTGCTTAGGGTCTGGACTCTGTGCTCAGGGTCTGGCCTCTGTGTTTAGGGTCTGGATTCAGTGTTTAGTGTCTGTATTCAGTGTTTGGGAACTGGACTCTGTGATGAGGATCTAGACTCGATGTTCTGGAACTGGACTCTTTGTACGTGTTCAAACTCTGTGTTTGGGTCCTGGCCCTCTGTTTAGGATCTGGACTCTTTGTTTAGGACCTGGATTCTGATTTTAAGATCTGGACTCTGTGTTTAGGGTCTGGACTCTGTGTTTTGGATCTGGACTCTGTGTTTAGAGTCTGGGCTCTGTGTGTAGGGTTTGGACTCTGTGTGCAGGGTTTGGACTCTGTGTGTAGGGTTTGGACTCTGTGTGTAGGGTTTGGATTCTGTGTGTAGGGCTTGGACTCTGTGTGTAGGGTCTGGATTCTGTGTGTAGGGCTTGGACTCTGTGTGTAGGGTTTGGACTGTGTGTAGGGTTTGGCTTCTGTGTGTAGGGTTTGGCTTCTGTGTGTAGGGTTTGGACTCTGTGTGTAGGGTTTGGACTCTGTGTGTAGGGCTTGGACTCTGTGTGTAGGGTCTGGACTCTGTGTATGGAGTTTGGACTCTGTGTCTAGGGTCTGGACTTTGTGTTTAATATCTCAACTCTGTGCTTAGGATCTGGATTCTGTGTTTAGGATCTGGGCTCTGTGTTTCGGGTCTGGACTCTGTGGTTCGGGTCTTGGCTCTGTGTTTCGGTTCTGGACTCTGTGCTTAGGATCTGGGCTCTGTGTTTCGGGTCTGGGCTCTGTGTTTCGGGTCTGGGCTCTGTGTTTCGGGTCTGGACTCTGTGTTTCGGGTTTGGGCTCTGTGCTTAGTGTCGGGACTCTGTGCTTAGTGTCGGGACTCTGTGCTTAGTGTCGGGACTCTGTGCTTAGTGTCGGGACTCTGTGCTTAGTGTCGGGACTCTGTGCTTAGTGTCGGGACTCTGTGCTTAGTGTCGGGACTCTGTGCTTAGTGTCGGGACTCTGTGCTTAGTGTCGGGACTCTGTGCTTAGTGTCGGGACTCTGTGCTTAGTGTCTGGACTCTGTGCTTAGGGTCTGGACTCTGTGTTTAGGGACTGTGCTTAGGGTCTGGACTCCGTGTTTGGGATCTGGACTCCGTGTTTTGGATCTGGACTCCGTGTTTGGGATCTGGAACCGTGTTTGGGATCTGGACTCTGTGTTTGGGATCTGGACTCTGTGTTTAGGATCGGGACTCTCTGTTTAGGATCGGGACTCTGTGTTTAGGATCGGGCTCTGTGTTTAGGGTCTGGGCTCTGTGTTTAGGATCGGGCTCTGTGTTTAGGGTCTGGGCTCTGTGTTTAGGGCCTGGACTCTGAGTTTAGGGCCTGGACTCTGAGTTTAGGGCCTGGACTCTGAGTTTAGGGCCTGGACTCTGTGTTTAGGATCTGGACTCTGTGTTTAGGGTCTGGACTCTGTGTTTAGGGTCTGGACTCTGTGTTTAGGGTCTGGACTCCGTGTTTAGGGTCTGGACTCCGTGCTTAGGGTCGGGACTCCGTGCTTAGGGTCGGGACTCCGTGCTTAGGGTCTGGACTCCGTGCTTAGGGTCTGGACTCCGTGCTTAGGGTCGGGACTCCGTGCTTAGGGTCGGGACTACGTGCTTAGGGTCGGGACTCCGTGCTTAGGGTCGGGACTCCGTGCTTAGGGTCTGGACTCCGTGCTTAGGTTCTGGACTCCGTGCTTAGGGTCTGGACTCCGTGCTTAGGTTCTGGACTCCGTGCTTAGGGTCTGGACTCCGTGCTTAGGGTCTGGACTCCCTGCTTAGGATCTGGACTCTGTGTTTAGGATCTGGACTCTGTGTGTAGGGTCTGGACTTGTGTGTAGGGTCTGGACCCTGTGCTTATGGTCTGGACTCTGTGCTTAGGTTCTGGACTCTGTGCTTAGGGTCTGGACTCTGTTCTCAGGGTGTGGACTCTGTGCTTAGGGTCTGGCCTCTGTGTTTAGGGTCTGGATTCAGTGTTTAGGGTCTGGATTCAGTGTTTGGGAACTGGACTCTGTGATGAGGATCTAGACTCGGTGTTCTGGAACTGGACTCTTTGTACGTGTTCAAACTCTGTGTTTGGGTCCTGGCCCTCTGTTTAGGATCTGGACTCTTTGTTTAGGACCTGGATTCTGATTTTAAGATCTGGACTCTGTGTTTAGGGTCTGGACTCTGTGTTTTGGATCTGGACTCTGTGTTTAGAGTCTGGGCTCTGTGTGTAGGGTTTGGACTCTGTGTGTAGGGTTTGGACTCTGTGTGTAGGGTTTGGATTCTGTGTGTAGGGTTTGGCTTCTGTGTGTAGGGTTTGGACTCTGTGTGTAGGGTTTGGATTCTGTGTGTAGGGCTTGGACTCTGTGTGTAGGGTCTGGACTCTGTGTATGGAGTTTGGACTCTGTGTCTAGGGTCTGGACTTTGTGTTTAATATCTCAACTCTGTGCTTAGGATCTGGACTCTGTGTTTAGGATCTGGGCTCTGTGTTTCGGGTCTGGACTCTGTGGTTCGGGTCTTGGCTCTGTGTTTCGGTTCTGGACTCTGTGCTTAGGATCTGGGCTCTGTGTTTCGGGTCTGGGCTCTGTGTTTCGGGTCTGGGCTCTGTGTTTCGGGTCTGGGCTCTGTGTTTCGGGTCTGGGCTCTGTGTTTCGGGTCTGGGCTCTGTGTTTCGGGTCTGGGCTCTGTGTTTCGGGTCTGGACTCTGTGTTTCGGGTTTGGGCTCTGTGCTTAGTGTCGGGACTCTGTGCTTAGTGTCGGGACTCTGTGCTTAGTGTCGGGACTCTGTGCTTAGTGTCGGGACTCTGTGCTTAGTGTCGGGACTCTGTGCTTAGTGTCGGGACTCTGTGCTTAGGGTCTGGACTCTGTGCTTAGGGTCTGGACTCTGTGTTTAGGGACTGTGCTTAGGGTCTGGACTCCGTGTTTGGGATCTGGACTCCGTGTTTTGGATCTGGACTCCGTGTTTGGGATCTGGACTCTGTGTTTGGGATCTGGACTCTGTGTTTCGGATCGGGACTCTCTGTTTAGGATCGGGACTCTGTGTTTAGGATCGGGCTCTGTGTTTAGGGTCTGGGCTCTGTGTTTAGGATCGGGCTCTGTGTTTAGGGTCTGGGCTCTGTGTTTAGGGCCTGGACTCTGAGTTTAGGGCCTGGACTCTGAGTTTAGGGCCTGGACTCTCTGTTTAGGGCCTGGACTCTGTGTTTAGGGTCTGGACTCTGTGTTTAGGGTCTGGACTCTGTGTTTAGGGTCTGGACTCTGTGTTTAGGGTCTGGACTCTGTGTTTAGGGTCTGGACTCTGTGTTTAGGGTCTGGACTCTGTGTTTAGGGTCTGGACTCTTTGTTTAGGGTCTGGACTCTTTGTTTAGGGTCTGGACTCTTTGTTTAGGGTCTGGACTCTTTGTTTAGGGTCTGGACCCTGTGTTTAGGGTCTGGATTCTTTGTTTAGGGTCTGAACACTGTGTTTAGGATCTGGATTCAGTGTTTGGGAACTGGACTCTGTGATTAGGATATAGAATCTGTGTTCAGGACCTGGACTGTTTGTATATGTTCAATCCCTGTGTTTGGGTCCTGGCTCTCTGTTTAGGATCTGGACTCTGTGTTTAGGGTCTGGACTATGTGTTTAGGGTCTGGACTCTGTGTTTGGGATCTGTACTCTGTGTTTGGGGTCTGGAATCTGTGTTTAGTGTCTGGACTCAATGTTTAGACTCTGGACTCAATGTTTACGGTCTGGACTCAATGTTTACGGTGTGGAATCAATGTGTTGGGTCTGTCATCTGTGATTAGGGTCTGGACCATGTTTTTAGATTCTGGACCCTGTGTTTATGGTCTGGACTCCGTGCATAGGGTCTGGACTCCGTGCTTAGGGTCTGGACTCCGTGCTTAGGGTCTGGACTCCGTGCTTAGGGTCTGGACTCCGTGCTTAGGGTCTGGACTCCGTGCTTAGGGTCTGGACTCCGTGCTTAGGGTCTGGACTCCGTGCTTAGGGTCTGGTCTCCGTGCTTAGGGTCTGGACTCCGTGCTTAGGGTCGGGACTCCGTGCTTAGGGTCGGGACTCCGTGCTTAGGGTCGGGACTCCGTGCTTAGGGTCGGGACTCCGTGCTTAGGGTCGGGACTCCGTGCTTAGGGTCGGGACTCCGTGCCTAGGGTCGGGACTCCGTGCTTAGGGTCGGGACTCCGTGCTTAGGGTCGGGACTCCGTGCTTAGGTTCTGGACTCCGTGCTTAGGTTCTGGACTCCGTGCTTAGGGTCTGGACTCTGTGTTTAGGATCTGGACTCTGTGTTTAGGATCTGGACTCTGTGCTTAGGATCTGGACTCTGTGCTTAGGATCTGGACTCTGTGCTTAGGATCTGGACTCTGTGCTTAGGATCTGGACTCTGTGTTTTGGATCTGGACTCTGTGTTTAGGATCTGGATTCAGTGTTTGGGAACTGGACTCTGTGATGAGGATCTAGACTCGGTGTTCTGGAACTGGACTCTTTGTACGTGTTCAAACTCTGTGTTTGGGTCCTGGCCCTCTGTTTAGGATCTGGACTCTTTGTTTAGGACCTGGATTCTGATTTTAAGATCTGGACTCTGTGTTTAGGGTCTGGACTCTGTGTTTTGGATCTGGACTCTGTGTGTAGGGTTTGGACTCTGTGTGTAGGGTTTGGACTCTGTGTGTAGGGTTTGGACTCTGTGTGTAGGGTCTGGACTCTGTGTGTAGGGTCTGGACTCTGTGTATGGAGTTTGGACTCTGTGTCTAGGATCTGGGCTCTGTGTTTAGGATCTGGGCTCTGTGTTTCGGGTCTGGACTCTGTGGTTCGGGTCTGGGCTCTGTGCTTCGGGTCTGGGCTCTGTGTTTCGGGTCTGGGCTCTGTGTTTCGGGTCTGGGCTCTGTGTTTCGGGTCTGGGCTCTGTGTTTCGGGTCTGGGCTCTGTGTTTCGGGTCTGGGCTCTGTGTTTCGGGTCTGGGCTCTGTGTTTCGGGTCTGGGCTCTGTGTTTCGGGTCTGGGCTCTGTGTTTCGGGTCTGGGCTCTGTGCTTAGTGTCGGGACTCTGTGCTTAGTGTCGGGACTCTGTGCTTAGTGTCGGGACTCTGTGCTTAGTGTCGGGACTCTGTGCTTAGTGTCGGGACTCTGTGCTTAGTGTCGGGACTCTGTGCTTAGTGTCGGGACTCTGTGCTTAGTGTCGGGACTCTGTGCTTAGTGTCGGGACTCTGTGCTTAGTGTCGGGACTCTGTGCTTAGTGTCGGGACTCTGTGCTTAGTGTCGGGACTCTGTGCTTAGTGTCGGGACTCTGTGCTTAGTGTCGGGACTCTGTGCTTAGTGTCGGGACTCTGTGCTTAGGGTCTGGACTCTGTGTTTAGGGTCTGGACTCTGTGTTTAGGGTATTGATCTGTGTTTCGGAACTGGACTCTTTGTTTAGGGTCTGGTCTCTCTGCTTAGGGTCTGAACACTGTGCTTAGGATCAGGATTCAGTGTTTGTGAAATGGACTCTGTGATTAGGATATAGAATCTGTGTTCAGGACCTGGACTGTTTGTACATGTTCAATCCCTGTGTTTGGGTCCTGGCTCTCTGTTTAGGATCTGGACTCTGTGTTTAGGGTCTGGACTATGTGTTTAGGGTAGGGACTCAATGTTTAGAGTCTGGACTCAATGTTTATGGTCTGGACTCAATGTTTACGGTCTGGACTCAATGTTTACGGTGTGGAATCAATGTGTTGGGTCTGTAATCTGTGATTAGGGTCTGGACCATGTTTTTAGATTCTGGACCTTGTGCTTCGGGTCTGGACTCCGTGCTTAGGGTCTGGACTCCGTGCTTAGGGTCTGGACTCCGTGCTTAGGGTCTGGACTCCGTGCTTAGGGTCTGGACTCCGTGTTTAGGATCTGGACTCTGTGTTTAGGATCTGGACTCTGTGTTTAGGATCTGGACTCTGTGTTTAGGATCTGGACTCTGTGTTTAGGATCTGGACTCTGTGCTTAGGATCTGGACTTGTGCTTAGGATCTGGACTCTGTGTTTAGGATCTGGACTCTGTGTTTAGGGTCTGGACTCTGTGCTTAGGATCTGGACTTGTGCTTAGGATCTGGACTCTGTGTTTAGGATCTGTAATCTGTGTTTAGGATCTGTAATCTGTGTTTAGGATCTGGACTCTGTGTTTAGGGTCTGGGCTCTGTGTGTAGGGTTTGGACTCTGTGTGTAGGGTCTGGACTTGTGTGTAGGGTCTGGACTTGTGTGTAGGGTCTGGAACCTGTGCTTAGGGTCTGGACTCTGTGCTTAGGGTCTGGACTCTGTGCTTAGGGTCTGGACTCTGTGCTTAGGGTCTGGACTCTGTGCTTAGGGTGTGGACTCTGTGCTTAGGGTCTGGACTCTGTGCTCAGGGTCTGGCCTCTGTGTTTAGGGTCTGGCCTCTGTGTTTAGGGTCTGGATTCAGTGTTTGGGAACTGGACTCTGTGATGAGGATCTAGACTCGGTGTTCTGGAACTGGACTCTTTGTACGTGTTCAACCTCTGTGTTTGGGTCCTGGCCCTCTGTTTAGGATCTGGACTCTTTGTTTAGGACCTGGATTCTGATTTTAAGATCTGGTCTCTGTGTTTAGGGTCTGGACTCTGTGTTTTGGATCTGGACTCTGTGTTTAGAGTCTGGGCTCTGTGTGTAGGGTCTGGACTCTGTATGGAGTTTGGACTCTGTGTTTCGGGTCTGGACTATGTGTTTCGGGTCTGGACTCTGTGTTTAGGATCTGGACTCTGTGTTTAGGATCTGGACTCTGTGTTTAGGGTCTGGACTCTCTGCTTAGGGTGTGAACACTGTGCGGAGGATCTGGATTCAGTGTTTGTGAACTGGACTCTGTGATTAGGATATAGAATCTGTGTTCAGGACCTGGACTGTTTGTATATGTTCAATCCCTGTGTTTGGGTCCTGGCTCTCTGTTTAGGATCTGGACTCTGTGTTTAGGGTCTGGACTATGTGTTTAGGGTCTGGACTCTGTGTTTGGGATCTGTACTCTGTGTTTGGGGTCTGGAATCTGTGTTTAGTGTCTGGACTCAATGTTTAGACTCTGGACTCAATGTTTACGGTCTGGACTCAATGTTTACGGTGTGGAATCAATGTGTTGGGTCTGTCATCTGTGATTAGGGTCTGGACCATGTTTTTAGATTCTGGACCCTGTGTTTATGGTCTGGACTCCGTGCATAGGGTCTGGACTCCGTGCTTAGGGTCTGGACTCCGTGCTTAGGGTCTGGACTCCGTGCTTAGGGTCTGGACTCCGTGCTTAGGGTCTGGACTCCGTGCTTAGGGTCTGGACTCCGTGCTTAGGGTCTGGACTCCGTGCTTAGGGTCTGGACTCCGTGCTTAGGGTCTGGACTCCGTGCTTAGGGTCTGGTCTCCGTGCTTAGGGTCTGGACTCCGTGCTTAGGGTCGGGACTCCGTGCTTAGGGTCGGGACTCCGTGCTTAGGGTCGGGACTCCGTGCTTAGGGTCGGGACTCCGTGCTTAGGGTCGGGACTCCGTGCTTAGGGTCGGGTCTCCGTGCCTAGGGTCGGGACTCCGTGCTTAGGGTCGGGACTCCGTGCTTAGGGTCGGGACTCCGTGCTTAGGTTCTGGACTCCGTGCTTAGGTTCTGGACTCCCTGCTTAGGGTCTGGACTCTGTGTTTAGGATCTGGACTCTGTGTTTAGGATCTGGACTCTGTGCTTAGGATCTGGACTCTGTGCTTAGGATCTGGACTCTGTGCTTAGGATCTGGACTCTGTGTTTTGGATCTGGACTCTGTGTTTTGGATCTGGACTCTGTGTTTAGGATCTGGATTCAGTGTTTGGGAACTGGACTCTGTGATGAGGATCTAGACTCGGTGTTCTGGAACTGGACTCTTTGTACGTGTTCAAACTCTGTGTTTGGGTCCTGGCCCTCTGTTTAGGATCTGGACTCTTTGTTTAGGACCTGGATTCTGATTTTAAGATCTGGACTCTGTGTTTAGGGTCTGGACTCTGTGTTTTGGATCTGGACTCTGTGTTTAGAGTCTGGGCTCTGTGTGTAGGGTTTGGACTCTGTGTGTAGGGTTTGGACTCTGTGTGTAGGGTTTGGACTCTGTGTGTAGGGTTTGGACTCTGTGTGTAGGGTTTGGACTCTGTGTGTAGGGTTTGGACTCTGTGTGTAGGGTCTGGACTCTGTGTGTAGGGTCTGGACTCTGTGTATGGAGTTTGGACTCTGTGTCTAGGATCTGGGCTCTGTGTTTAGGATCTGGGCTCTGTGTTTCGGGTCTGGACTCTGTGGTTCGGGTCTGGGCTCTGTGCTTCGGGTCTGGGCTCTGTGTTTCGGGTCTGGGCTCTGTGTTTCGGGTCTGGGCTCTGTGTTTCGGGTCTGGGCTCTGTGTTTCGGGTCTGGGCTCTGTGTTTCGGGTCTGGGCTCTGTGTTTCGGGTCTGGGCTCTGTGTTTCGGGTCTGGACTCTGTGTTTCGGGTCTGGGCTCTGTGCTTAGTGTCGGGACTCTGTGCTTAGTGTCGGGACTCTGTGCTTAGTGTCGGGACTCTGTGCTTAGTGTCGGGACTCTGTGCTTAGTGTCGGGACTCTGTGCTTAGTGTCGGGACTCTGTGCTTAGTGTCGGGACTCTGTGCTTAGTGTCGGGACTCTGTGCTTAGTGTCGGGACTCTGTGCTTAGTGTCGGGACTCTGTGCTTAGTGTCGGGACTCTGTGCTTAGTGTCGGGACTCTGTGCTTAGTGTCGGGACTCTGTGCTTAGTGTCGGGACTCTGTGCTTAGTGTCGGGACTCTGTGCTTAGTGTCGGGACTCTGTGCTTAGGGTCTGGACTCTGTGTTTAGGGTCTGGACTCTGTGTTTAGGGTATTGATCTGTGTTTCGGAACTGGACTCTTTGTTTAGGGTCTGGTCTCTCTGCTTAGGGTCTGAACACTGTGCTTAGGATCAGGATTCAGTGTTTGTGAAATGGACTCTGTGATTAGGATATAGAATCTGTGTTCAGGACCTGGACTGTTTGTACATGTTCAATCCCTGTGTTTGGGTCCTGGCTCTCTGTTTAGGATCTGGACTCTGTGTTTAGGGTCTGGACTATGTGTTTAGGGTAGGGACTCAATGTTTAGAGTCTGGACTCAATGTTTATGGTCTGGACTCAATGTTTACGGTCTGGACTCAATGTTTACGGTGTGGAATCAATGTGTTGGGTCTGTAATCTGTGATTAGGGTCTGGACCATGTTTTTAGATTCTGGACCTTGTGCTTCGGGTCTGGACTCCGTGCTTAGGGTCTGGACTCCGTGCTTAGGGTCTGGACTCCGTGCTTAGGGTCTGGACTCCGTGCTTAGGGTCTGGACTCCGTGTTTAGGATCTGGACTCTGTGTTTAGGATCTGGACTCTGTGTTTAGGATCTGGACTCTGTGTTTAGGATCTGGACTCTGTGTTTAGGATCTGGACTCTGTGCTTAGGATCTGGACTTGTGCTTAGGATCTGGACTCTGTGTTTAGGATCTGTAATCTGTGTTTAGGATCTGGACTCTGTGTTTAGGGTCTGGACTCTGTGCTTAGGATCTGGACTTGTGCTTAGGATCTGGACTCTGTGTTTAGGATCTGTAATCTGTGTTTAGGATCTGTAATCTGTGTTTAGGATCTGGACTCTGTGTTTAGGGTCTGGACTCTGTGTTTTGGATCTGGACTCTGTGTTTAGGGTCTGGACTCTGTGTTTTGGATCTGGACTCTGTGTTTAGAGTCTGGGCTCTGTGTGTAGGGTCTGGACTCTGTATGGAGTTTGGACTCTGTGTTTCGGGTCTGGACTATGTGTTTCGGGTCTGGACTCTGTGTTTAGGATCTGGACTCTGTGTTTAGGATCTGGACTCTGTGTTTAGGGTCTGGACTCTCTGCTTAGGGTGTGAACACTGTGCGTAGGATCTGGATTCAGTGTTTGTGAACTGGACTCTGTGATTAGGACATGGAATCTGTGTTCAGGACCTGGCCTGTTTGTCCGTGTTCAATCCCTGTGTTTGGGTCCTGGCCCTCTTTTTAGGGTCTGGACTCTGTGTTTGGGGTCTGGACTCTGTGTTTGGGGTCTGGACTCTGTGTTTGGGGTCTGGACTCTGTGTTTGGGGTCTGGACTCTGTGTTTGGGGTCTGGACTCTGTGTTTGGGGTCTGGACTCTGTGTTTGGGGTCTGGACTCTGTGTTTGGGGTCTGGACTCTGTGTTTGGGGTCTGGACTCTGTGTTTGGGGTCTGGACTCTGTGTTTGGGGTCTGGACTCTGTGTTTGGGGTCTGGACTCTGTGTTTGGGGTCTGGACTCTGTGTTTGGGGTCTGGACTCTGTGTTTGGGGTCTGGACTCTGTGTTTGGGGTCTGGACTCTGTGTTTGGGGTCTGGACTCTGTGTTTGGGGTCTGGACTCGGTGTTCTGGAACTGGACTCTTTGTACGTGTTCAATCTCTGTGTTTGGGTCCTGGCCCTCTGTTTTGGATCTGGACTCTTTGTTTAGGACCTGGACTCTGTCTTTCGAATCTTGGCTCTGTGTTTAGGATCTGGATACTGTGTTTCGAATATGGACCCTGTCTTCGGGATTTGGCTCTCTGTGTTCGAGGTCTGGAATCTGTGTTCGGGGTCTGGAATCTGTGTTTAGAACCTGGACTCTGTGTTCAGATCTGGTCTCTGTGTTTGGGATCTGGAATCTGTGTTTTTGGATCTGGAATCTATGTTTGGGATCTGGAATGTGTGTTTAGGGACTGGACACCGTGGTTAGGGTCTGCTCTCTGTGTTTAGCGTCTGGACACCGTGTTTATGGCCTGGACTCCGTGTTTACGGTCTGGATTCCGTATTTAGAGTCAGGACTCTGTTTTTGGGATCTGGACTCGGTGTTTATTGTCTGAACTCGGTGTTTGGGATCATAACTCCGTGTTTTGGATCTAAACTCAGTGTCGGAGATCTGCACTATGTGTTTGATATCTGGAGTTTGTGTTTAGGATCTGGAATATGTTTGAGATCTGGCTCCATGTTCAGGATCTGGACTCTGAGTATGGGATCTGGGCTCTTTGTTTGGGATCTTGACTCTGTTTGGGCTATGATCTCTGTTTTCGGGATCTGGAAATAGTGTTTAGGATCTGGGCTCTGTGTGTAGATTTTGGACTCTGTGTGTAGGGACTTGACTCTGTGTTTAGGGTCTGGACTCTGTGTTTAACGTCTGGACTCTGTGTGTAGGGTTTGGACTCTGTGTTTCGGGTCTGGACTCTGTGTTTAGGCTCTGGACTCTGTGTTTAGGCTCTGGACTCTGTGTTTAGGCTCTGGACTCTGTGTTTAGGCTCTGGACTCTGTGTTTAGGCTCTGGACTCTGTGTTTGGGATCTGGACTCTGTGTTTGGGATCTGGACTCTGTGTTTGGGATCTGGACTCTGTGTTTGGGATCTGGACTCTGTGTTTGGGATCTGGACTCTGTGTTTGGGATCTGGACTCTGTGTTTGGGATCTGGACTCTGTGTTTTGGATCTGGACTCTGTATTTATGATCTGGACTCTGTGTTTGTGATCTGGACTCCGTGTTTGTGATCTGGACTCCGTGTTTGGGATCTGGACTCTGTGTTTGGGATCTGGACTCTGTGTTTGGGATCTGGACTCTGTGTTTGGGATCTGGACTCTGTGTTTGGGATCTGGACTCTGTGTTTGGGATCTGGACTCTGTGTTTGGGATCTGGACTCTGTGTTTGGGATCTGGACTCCGTGTTTGGGATCTGGACTCCGTGTTTGGGATCTGGACTCCGTGTTTGGGATCTGGACTCCGTGTTTGGGATCTGGACTCCGTGTTTGGGATCTGGACTCTGTGTTTGGGATCTGGACTCTGTGTTTGGGATCTGGACTCTGTGTTTGGGATCTGGACTCTGTGTTTGGGATCTGGACTCTGTGTTTGGGATCTGGACTCTGTGTTTGGGATCTGGACTCTGTGTTTGGGATCTGGACTCTGTGTTTGGGATCTGGACTCTATGTTTGGGATCAGGACTCTGTGTTTGGGATCTGGACCATGGTGTGTTGCCTCCCTGGTGCCAGGATCCAGGATGTCACCAAATGGCTGCAGGGCATCCTGAAGGGGAAGGGTGATCAGCCAGAGGTCATGGTACATGTTGGTACCAATGATATAGGTAGAAAGAGGGATGAGTTCTTGCATCAAGAATTCATGCAGTTAGGCAATAGACTAAAAAGCAAGACCTATCGGGTTGTCATCTCTGGATTCCTCCCAGTGCCACGTGCTATCAAGCTCAGAAGTAGGAGAATAGCGCAGATGTATACGTGGCTTAAAAGTTGGTGCAGGAGGGAGGGTTGTAGATTCCTGTATCACTGGGACTGTTTCTGGGGAAGGTGGGACTTGTACAAGTAGGACAGTCTACATCTCAACCAGAGCGGGACTAACATCCTTGTGGGCGGGTTTGCTAGTGCTGTTGGGAGGAGTTTAAACTAATTCGGCAGGGGGAGGGGACACAGAATGTTAGCAGAATAGGGACACATCATAATACAGTAAAACAATCAAGTCAGAGGGTGTGCAGCTTCAATAAGCTTCAGGGGAGTAAGGCAAGGCTGAATGGCCTCTACTTTAATGCCAGGAGTATTACAGGTAAAACGGATGAGTTAATGGTGAGGATTGACATGTGGAATTGTGATATAGTAGCCATTAAAGAGACGTGGTTGAGGGAGGGGCAGGATTGGCAGCTCAACATTCTGGGATATAGAATCTTCAGGCGAGACAGGGGAGGGGGTAAAAGAGGAGGACGCGTTGCATTATTAGTTAAGGAGTCAGTAACTGCAGTAAGGAGAGATGATATCTTGGAGGGGGCATCGAATGAAGCTTTGTGGGTAGAGCTTAGGAATAAAAAAGGGGGCAGCCACATTGTTAGGTGTTTATCATAGACCTCCAGATAGTCAGCAGGAAATTGAGGAGCAAATATGTGCACAATTTGTGGAGGTGTGTAAAAACAATAACAACAGGGTAATTATATTGGATTGTTTCAATTTTCCCAACATTAATTGGGACAGACAGAGTGTTAAGGGCTTGGATGGAGTGGATTTATTGAAATGTGTACAGGAGAACTTTTTAGATCAATATGTAGAGGGTCCAACAAGGGATGGCACAGTGCTGGACCTAATTCTGGGGAATGAAGACAGACAGGTGGCTGAGGTGGTGGTGGGGGAGCATTTTAGTGATAGCGACCACAACATGGTACAGTTTAAGTTTGTTATGGACAAAGAAATCGACAATTTGCAAAAAATGTTTTGGATTGGGGGAGAGTGGATTTTAGTAAAATAAGGCAGGATCTGGCCAAGGGAGACTGAGAACAGCAACATGTGGGAAAATCTACAGAGGAACAGTGGGGGGCGTTCAAAAAGGAAATGGGGAGGGTACAGACTCAACATGTTCCCTCTAGGGTGATAGGAAGGAGTAACAAGCCCAGAGAACCATGGATAGCCTGAGATATTCAGGTTACAATGAGAAGGAAAAGAGAGGATTTTAGCAGGTACAAGGGAAGCAAATCAGCGGAGGCATTAGTGGAGTACAGAAAGTGCAAGGTGGAGCTTAAGAAAGCAATTAGGAGAGCAAAGAGGGGATATGAGAAAGCTCTGGCTGGTAAAAGTAGGGAAAATCCCAAGATATTCTATCAGTATATCAATGGGAAGAGGATAACCAGGGAAAGAGTAGAGCCCATTAGGGACCAAGGGGGCAATCTATGTGTGGAGCCAGAGGACATCGGTAGAGTGTTGAATGAATACTTCACATCCGTCTTCACCCAAGAGAATGAGGATGAAGGTATGGAACTCGGGGAGAGAGACTGCGAGGTTCTTAAGCAAATTGATACAGGGAGTGACAAGGTATTGGAGGTGTTGGCAGGCTTAAAAGTGGACAAATCTCCTGGTCTGGATGATTTGTGTCCCAGACTGCTGAGGGAGGCAAGGGAGGAGATCGCAGGGGCTCTGACCCAAATTTTTAATTCCTCTCTGGCCACGGGGGAGGTGCCAGAGGACTGGAGAACAGCGAATGTGGTTCCGCTATTTAAGAAGGGGTGGTGAGATAAGCCAGGGAACCACAGGCCAGTGAGTCTCACGTCAGTGGTAAGGAAACTATTGGAGAAAATTCTGAAGGAGAGAATCTATCTCCATTTCGAGAGGCAAGGTTTGATCAGGGATAGTCAGCATGGCTTTGTCAGAGGGAGGTCACGCCTAACAAATTTGATTGAATTTCATGAGGAGGTGACCAGGTGTGTAGATGAGGGTAGTGTAGTTGATGTAGTTTATATGGATTTCAGCAAAGCCTTTGACAAGGTCCCACATAGGAGACTTATAAAGAAGGCAAAAGCACATGGGATACAGGGTAATTCGATAAGGCGGGTTCAAAATGTTCTTAGTTGTAGGAGGCAGAGGGTGATGACAGAAGGATGCTTTAGTGACTGGAAGCCAGTGTCCAGTGGCGTACCACAGGGATCTGTGCTGGGTCCCCTATTATTCATTATTTATATAAACGACATAGATGACTATGTGGGGGTTAGGATTAGTAAGTTTGTGGATGACACAAAGATTGGCCGGATGGTTAACAGTGAGGTTGAGTTTCTTTGGCTACAGGAAGATATAGACGGGATGGTCAAATGGGCAGATGAGTGGCAGATGGAATTTAACCCTGAAAAGTGTGAGCTGATACACTTTGGAAGGAGTAATTTGACAAGGAAGTATTCAATGAACGGCATGACACTAGGAGGTTCTGAGGAACAAAGGGACCTTGGTGTGTGTGTCCATAGATCTCTGAAGGCAGAGGGGCATGTTAGTGGGGTGGTGAAAAAGGCATATGGGATACTTGACTTTATCAATCGAGGCATAGATAACAAAAGTAAGGAGGTCATGTTGGAGTTGTATAGAACCTTGGTGAGGCCACAGCTGGAGTACTGTGTGCAGTTCTGGTCACCACATTATAGGAAGGATGTGATTGCACTGGAGGGGGTGCAGAGGAGATTCACCAGGATGTTGCCTGGGTTGAAACATTTAAGTTATGAAGAGAGGTTGGATAGACTTGGGTTGTTTTTCTTGGAGCAGAGAAGACTGAGGGACTGAGTACCTGGATGAGCACTTGGCACCTCATAACATTCAAGGCTATGGGCCAAGTGCTGGTAAATGGGATTAGGTAGGTAGGTCAGGTGTTTCTCACGTGTTGGTGCAGACTCGATGGACCGAAGGGCCTCTTCTGCACTGCGATTCTGTGATTCTGTGATCTGGAATCTGTGTTTAGTGTCCGGACTCTGTGTTTAGTGTCCGGACTCTGTGTTCGGCGTCCGGACTCTGTGTTCGGCGTCCGGACTCTGTGTTCGGCGTCCGGACTCTGTGTTCGGCGTCCGGACTCTGTGTTCGGCGTCCGGACTCTGTGTTCGGCGTCCGGACTCTGTGTTCGGTGTCCGGACTCGGTGTTCGGTGTCCGGACTCGGTGTTCGGTGTCCGGACTCGGTGTTTAGGTTCTGGACTGTGTTTAGCGTCTGGACTGTGTTTAGCGTCTGGACTTTGTGTTTTGGGTCAGGAATCTATTTGGAATTTGGACACTGTGTTGAGGATCTGGATTCTGAATTAATGATCTGGACCAATTGTGATCTGGTCTCTGTGTTTGGGATCTGGTCTCAGTGTTTTGGATCTGATCTCTGTGTTTAGGAACTGGACTCTGTTTTGGATCTGGACTCTGTGTTTAGGAACTGGACTCTGTGTTTTGGATCTGGTCTCTGTGTTTTGGATCTGGTCTCTGTGTTTGGGATCTGGTCTCTGTGTTTGGGATCTGGACTCTGTGTTTGGGATCTGGACTCTGTGTTTGGGATCTGGACTCTGTGTTTGGGATCTGGACTCTGTGTTTGGGATCTGGACTCTGTGTTTGGGATCTGGACTCTGTGTTTGGGATCTGGACTCTGTGTTTGGGATCTGGACTCTGTGTTTGGGATCTGGACTCTGTGTTTGGGATCTGGACTCTGTGTTTGGGATCTGGACTCTGTGTTTGGGATCTGGACTCTGTGTTTGGGATCTGGACTCTGTGTTTGGGATCTGGACTCTGTGTTTGGGATCTGGACTCTGTGTGTAGGTTCCAGAATCTGTTATTGCACTGTGCGATCTCTTTCTTACCTTTTGCCCTGTGATCCTCTTCTTTTGGACACTTGCCTCCCTCCCACCACTTCCTTTTCAGGATTTCTAGTCGATTATTCTCTTGGAGTTGGAGGATAGCAAGTGTAATCTCATCTCGGAATGGTGAACCTAGGAAGACAGATGGAGAATTTTCAAAATACACCAGAGATCAGCTCAGGAACTACACAAAGCCCTGGGATAGGCAGACAGACACACACTCACACACAGGCTAACACACGCATACACTCACACAAATACACACACACACAGAAAAACACACACACAAATAACACACACATGCACTCACAGGCACACACATGTACAAACACACAATCACATGCATACAGACACACACACACGCATACAGACACACAGGCACACAAACACACAAATTCACATACAGATGCACACACACAGAAATCACACATGCAATCACACATAGACACAAACACACACACACAGGCACACATGCACAAACTCAGACTCACACACACAAGTGCACAGACACACACACACACACATGCACAGACACACACAGGCACGCATGCACAAACACGTGCACAAACTCAGACTCACACACAGACACAAGCACACACATGTACACACACACAGATGCACACAGACAGTCACACACTGACACTCACAAACACACTCAGGCATATGCACAGGCACACCTGCACACAGATGCACAAATTTGTGCTCAAACTCAGACTCTCACACACAGACACAGATACACACATGTACACAGACACATACAAACACATACATTCACACTCACACAGGCACACACACACTCACGCTCACACACAGGCAAACATGCACAAACGTGTGCACAAACTCAGACTCACACACGCAGACATGGACAAAAACAAACACACACACTCTCACACACATCTCACACACAAACACATCACAGGCACATACTTGTGCACACACATGTGCATGCACACACTCATGTGCACACACAGACTCAGGCACATGCACACACAGACACTCATAAAACAGGCACACACATACACACTCTCACACTCATACATGCGCACAAACACACACACTCATACGTACAGGCACACCTACACACACATGCACAAACGTGTGCCCACACACAGATACAGAAACACACACAATCACACACACACGCTCACATGCACAATCACACACTTGCACAGATACACACACATGCACACATACTCACAAATATACACTAACGCACACACACTAACACTCACACATTCAAACACGTGCACGCACACTCACAGACATTCACACACAGGCGCACACACACACAGACACACAGGCATACACACACACAGGCACACATGCACAAACATGTGCACAAACTCAGGCTCACATGCACAGACACATGCACATAGACACACACGCAGACACAAAATGTCACACGGACACACACACACAAATCACACATACAATCACACACAGACACTCACCAGATCCACACACACATAGACACGCAGGCACACACATGTACAAACACACAATCACACACATGCACACACACACTCAGGCACATGCGTACACACATGCATACAGACACACACACACAGACACTCACTCACAGGCACACCTGCACATGCATGCACAGACATGTGCCCAAACTCAGATTCACACACACATTCACAGACACACACACACTTTCACATTCACACATGCACACAGACACACACATACATGTACAAAGAAACATAAACACATACAGACACACGCACAGGCACACAGATACACGCACACTAAAAGTAACACAAGCACACATGTGCGCGCACACACACAGACACACACACAGCGACACACACACACGCATTCAGGCACACATGCACAAACGTTTGCACAAACTCAGGTGCGCACACACACAGACAGTCACACTCTCACACACGCACATAGACACAAAGACGCACACACACGCACACAGACACATGCACAGACACACACACGCATATCAACACATGCACACACAAAAAGTCACACAGACACAAACACACACACAAACAAATCACACATACAATCACACATAGACAGACAGACACTCACGCAGGTACACACACCTGAACACACAAACACACATAGTCACACAAACTAATCACACATAGACACTCACACAGATACACACACACACATACAGACACACACATGGACACACTAATACACACATGCACAAACACACTCAGGCACATGTGCACACACATGCACACAGATGCACACACACAGACACTCGCACACAGGCACACACAGAGACACTCTCACACTCACACATGCACACACACACAGGCACACCTGCACACGCATGCACAAACATGTGCCCAACTCAGACTCACACAAACACAGTCACAGACACACACACACACAGGTACACACAAACACAGACACACACACGCAGACACACTTTCACATTCAAGCATGCACACAGACACCCACAGACACACACACAGCTGCATACACACACACGTGTACAAAGACACACAGACACTCACACAGGCACACGCAGACACACACAAAAAGTCACACAAACACACACATACACACAAATCACACATACAATCATACACAGACACAATCAAACAAGCACACACACATTAATCACACATAAACACTCACAGAGATACACACACTCACATACAAACACACACTAACACACACAATGCAAACACATACACACACTCACAGGCACACACATGCACTCACGCACTCACATGCACAAACACACAGACATATGCACAGGCACACCTGCACATGCATGCACAAACAAACAATCACACAATCACAAACATGCACACACTCACACAGATATACACACACACATACTCACAAACATACACTAAAACACACTCACACAAACACTGACACACACAGACACACAAAGACACACATACAGGCACACATGCACAAATGAGTGCACAAGCTCAGACTCTCACACACATACACAAACACCCACACATGCACACAGAAACTCACACACAGACACACGGACACACAGACATTCACACACACTCGCACATGCACACAGATACACACCTGCACAAATGTGTGCACAAACTCAGACTCACACATGCACATACAGACACTCAGGCATAGACACTCGGGCACAGAGACACAGACACACACAGCCACACATGCACAACCGTGTGCACAAACTCAGACTCGCACACACACATGCACACACACACAATCACTCTCACACGCACCCACTCAAATCACACATCCACAAATGTGTGCCCAAACTCAGACACACACTGTTACAGGCACACATACATGAACACACACATACACACAAATGCAAATCACACATATAACCACAAACAGGCACACAGACACTCACACAGGTACATACACATAAACACACAGACACAAACACACACAGGCACACACAAATGCACACATAAACACACACAGGCTCATACTCACACACAGACACATGCACACACACTCTCACACACAAACATACATGAACACACATACACACACATACAACCACAAACAGACACACAGACACTCACACAGATACAGACACATAAACACACACACACATCACACATACAATGACACAAAGACACTCACACAGATACACACACATACAAATACACACTAACACACGCACACACTCATGCAAAAACACACGTGCACAACCACAGGCACACACACATTACAGGCACACACATGCTCACACACAATCACACACATGCACACAAATGCATGCACAAGCACAATCACACACAGGCAAACATGCACAAACTCAGACTCACACATGCAGACACAGACACACACTCGCACACACACATCACAGATACATACTTGTGCACACACATGTACAAACACAATCCCATGCATGCACACACTCACACACAGACACACACATGCACACAGCACATGCAAACACACAAAAATCACACATACAATCACACACAGGCACTCACACAAACACACACTCAGACACAGACACACACACATGCACACACTGTCACACGCATGCACATACAAACACATACACTCACAAACACACACACAGGCACATGTGCAAACACACACACACACAAACACACACATGCACAAATGAGTGTGCAAACCCAGACTCTCTCACACAGATACACAATCACATGCGCTCAGGCACATGTGCACACAGATGCACACAGACACACACATATACACATAGGCACTCACAAACAGGCACACAGACACACTCACACATGCACTCATACGTATAGGCACATCTGCACACACATGCACAAATGTGTGCCCAAACTCAGACTCACCTGCACACAGTCGCAGACACACACACAAATGCGCACACAAATCACACATACAACCACACATAGACACTCACACAGATGCACACACACACATACATACAAATGCACACTAACACACACACACATTCACAGGCAGACATGCACACATATGCTCAGATGCACAAATACACAATCACACACTCACACAGATACATACATACTCTCAAATATACCCTAACACACACTCACACACACATATGTGCACACACACAGACACTCGCGCACATGCACACACACAGACACTCGCACACTGGCACACACACACAAAGACACACAGGCATACACATTCACAGACACACATGAACAAACATGTACATGTGCACAAACTCAGGCTCACACGCACAGACACACGCACACAGACACACACATAAATCACACATACAATCATGCACAGACAGATGGACACTCACGCAGGTACACACACCTGAACACACACACACACACACACACACACACACACAAAGTCACACAAACACACACACACTAATCACACATAGACACTCACCAGATACACACACACACAGACAAGCAGGCACATATGCACACATATGTACAAACATGCAATCACACACATGCACACACTCATACACACATGCACACACACACTCCGGCACATGCGCACACATGCATACAGACACACACACACACTCATGCATGCACAAACATGTGCCCAAAGTCAGACACACACACACATGCACACACACAGACACTCACACACAGCCACACACACACGCAGACAGACACAGACATTCACACACAGACTCTCACATTCACACAGACACACAGACGCATACAAAGACACAGAAACAGATACACGCACAGACACTCCCAGACACACAAAAAGTCACAAAAGCACAAACACACATGCACACACACAAATCACACATATACACACACGTGCGCACACACACACAGACATCCAGACACACACGAACACATGCACAAATGTGTGCACAAACTCAGGTTCACACACACAGGCACATGCACACACACAAACACACACAGACACACAAACATGTAGACACACACAGACATTCACAGACACACTCTCACACACTCTCAC
Organism: Cetorhinus maximus; assembly: GCF_964194155.1. NCBI lineage: Eukaryota > Metazoa > Chordata > Chondrichthyes > Lamniformes > Cetorhinidae > Cetorhinus > Cetorhinus maximus. Next base: position 754,957 of record NC_135911.1, on the reverse strand, counting down.
ACAGACACATGCACAGACACACACACACTCTCACACCAACACATGCACACACAAAAAGTCACACAGACACAAACACACAGACAAACAAATCACACATACACAAACACACAGACAAACAAATCACACATACAATCATGCACAGACAGACAGACACTCACGCAGGTACACACACCTGAACAAACAAACACACATAGTCACACAAACTAAGCACACATAGACACTCACACATAGACACTCACACAGATACACACACAGACACGTAGGCACACATGCACACACATTTACAAACACTGAATCACATACATGGACACACTAATACACACATGCACACACACACTCAGGCATATGCGCACACACACAGACACTCTCACACTTACACATGCACACACAGACACATGCACAGGCACACCTGCACATGCATGCACAAATATGTGCCCAAACTCAGACTCTCACAAACACAGACACAGGCACACACACACAGACACTCATACACAGCCACACGCACACACACACAAACATTCACACACACATTTTCACATTCACACAGACACACACACACACTGATGCATACACACAGAATCACACAAAGACACTCACACACACACACAAAAAGTCACATCAAGCACAAAATCACGCATACACACAAATCACACATACAATCACACACAGATACACACACCTGACACACACACACTCAAACAAGCACACACATACTAATTGCACATAAACACACACACAGATACACAGACATACAAACACACACAAACACACACACAAAATCACAGGCACACACATGCACTCACGCACTCACACGCACAAACGCACAGGCATACGCACACCTGCACATGCATTCACAAACAAACAATCACACACACACACACATGCACACACTCACACAGATATACACACACACATACTCACAAACATACACTAAAACACAGTCACACAAAAACACACACAGGTGCGCATGCACACACGCACTCACACACAAAGACACACATGCAGGCACACATGCACAAACGAGTGCACAAGCTCAGACTCTCTCACACATACACAAACATCCACACATGCACACAGACACACACAAACGCACACAGAGATTCACACACACTCACACATGCACACAGACACACACACACCTGTACACACATGCGCAAACTCAGACTCACACACACATACACAATCACTCTCACACATACCCACTCAAATCACACATACAATCACACACAGACACAAACACACACACGCTCAAAAGCACATTAACACGAGAGGGGGAGCTGCAGATTCCCCAAAAGAACCAAAAGGTCCCAAGGCCAAAAGGGTGAGATGGGAACAGGGGAAAGTCACAAACAGACCTTATGGCCTAAGGAAAGGCATGGACCTGGAAAAGGTTCTGTTAAGAGAAGTTAAGAGTGAAGGGAAGACAGAAAGGCTCCAAGCTTAGGATTTAAAGAGACAAAAGCTGCAGAAATCGGATTTAAAGTGAGAACAGCTTGCAAGAGGCAAGAAGGTCCAGGGAGATGGCTGACGGTCTGTAACTCTTTGCTATGAGCATGTGAAGCAGTGGTACTATTGACGGCTGAGTTGGTGAGAGAGTGAGCGTGTGGAGGACAGCTTAAACGTATGTGGTGACCCAGGGGAGAGGAACATCAGAAGGAGAGTTCGAAATCCTGAAGGCGAACCCTTGCAGAAGGAATTGGAAAGTAAGCATCAGTTTGGGAGAAGATTCCAAGGCAAGGTCTTGGAGAGTGGAGATTGGAAACCCTCGTGTGAAAGACGGAATTCAGTGAGACTGGTTGGCTCACGGTGTGACAAGCATCTTGGGGGGAGATGAGGAGAGATCCACAGCATCTGGTTGAGCTGGCATCTGTCACTTGCTTTCAGAGTGTGTCTGACCACAGGGTGCCGAATGGTACATGGGCTGTGTACTGACTGTAAAATATAAGATAGCCTTTGTAGCTTGTGTTATCTTGACAAATTCATATATATCTGTAAAGGCATAGTTGTGAGTAAAGGGGTATTGTAATAAAGTTAATCTTTTTCCTATGGAATAAAGGTTTTATTCATTTGGTAAAAGTTCATCAGCTGATCCCATGACTCTTGTTCAGTTGCTACTCTCCACGTATCTAAACAAACAAATAAAAGTTAGGGTCTAGGAAGCTGGATTCCACTCTGGGATCAGGCTTGTCCAGGGGTAACCTCAGCTGGGGATAATAAAATACACAGAAACACACACAGACACATAATCACTCACACACACACACAGAAACACACACACACAGACACACAATCACACACACACAGAGAAACACACACACACACACAAACACAATCACACACACACATACATAAAGGGGGATGAATGAGGAGGCGATAGTATAGTAGTGTTGTCACTGGGCTAGTAATGCAGAGACCCAAAGTAATGCTCTGGTGACCCAGGTTCGAATCCTGCCAGGCCAGTTGGTGGAGTTTGAATTATTATTTTTTTAAAGCAATGAAACCATTGTCGATTGTTGTAAAGACCCATCTGGTTCACCAATGTCTGTTGGGGAGGGAAATCTACCATCCTTACCTGGTCTGGCCTACATGTGACTCCAGACCCACAGCAATGGGGTTGACTCTGAAACGGCCAAGCCAGACACTCAGTTGTAACAAAGCCACAAAAAAGGAATGAAACCGAACGGACCACTCGGCATCAACCTGGGCACCGGAAATGACAACGGCAAACTCAGCCCTGTCGACCCTGCAAAGTCCTCCTGACTAACATCTGGGGTCTAGTGGCAGAATTGGGAGAGCTGTCTCACAGACTAGTCAAACAACAGCCTGACATAGTCATCCTCACAGAATCATACCTTACAGGCAATATCCCAGACCCCACCATCACCTTCCCTGGGTATGTCCTGTCCCAGCGGCAGGACAGACCCAGCAGAGGTGGCGACACAGTGGTATACAGTCGGGAGGGAGTTGCCCTGGGAGTCCTCAACATCCACTCTGGACCCCAGGAAGTCTCATGGCATCAGGTCAAACATGGGCAAGGAAACCTCCTGCTGATGACCACGTACCGCCCTCCCTCAGCTGATGAATCAGTGCTTCCTCCATGTTGAACATCACTTGGAGGAAGCACTGAGGGTGGCAAGGGTGCAGAATGTACTCTGGGTGGGGACTTCAATGTCCATCACCAAGAGTAGCTCGGTAGCACCACTACTGACCGAGCTGGCCGAGTCCTAAAGGACATAGCTGCTAGACTGGGTCTGCGGCAGGTGGTGAGGGAACCAACAAGAGGGAAAAACATACTTGACCTCATCCTCACCAACCTGCCTGCTGCAGATGCATCTGTCCATGACAGTATCTGTAGGAGTGACCACCGCACAGTCATTGTGGAGACGAAGTCCCACCTTCACATTGAGGATACCCTCCATCGTGTTGTGTGGCACTATCACCATGCTAAATGCGATAGATTTCAAACAAATCTAGCAACTCAAGACTGGGCATCCATGAGGTGCTGTGGGCCATCAGCAGCAGCAGAATTGTACTCGAACATAATCTGTAACCTCATGGCCCGGCATATCTCCCACTCTACCATTACCATCAAACCAGGGGATCAACACTGGTTCAATGAAGAGTGCAGGAGGGCATGCCAGGAGCAGCACCAGGCACACCTAAAAATGAGGTGTCAACCTGGTGAAGCTATAACACAGGACTACTTGTGTACCAAACAGCATAAGCAGCAAGTGATAGACAGAGCTAAGAGATCCCACAACCAACAGATCAGATCTAAGCTCTGCAGTCCTGCCACATCCAGTTGTGAATGGTGGTGGACAATTAAACAACTCACTAGAGGAGGAGGCTCCACAAATATCCCCACCCTCAATGATGGAGGAGCCCAGCACATCAGTGCAAAAGATAAGGCTGAAGCATTTGCTGCAATATTCAGCCAGATGGGCCGAGTGGATGATCCATCTCAGCCTCCGGAGGTCCCCAGCATCACAGATGCCAGTCTTCAGCCAATTCGATTCACTCCACGTGATATCAAGAAACAAATGAAGGCACTGGATACCGTAGCAACAGCTATGGGCCCTGACAATATTCCAGCAATAGCACTGAAGACTTGTGCTCCAGAATTTGCCGCGCCCCTAGCCAAGCTGTTCCAGTACAGCTACAACACTGGCATCTACCCGGCAATGTGGAAAATTACCCAGGTATGTCCTGTACACAAAAAGCAGGACAAATCTAACCCGGCCAATTACCGCCCCATCAGTCTACTCTCCATCATCAGTAAAGTAATGGAAGGGGTCATCAACAGTGCTATCAAGCGGCACTTGCTTAGCAATAACCTGCTCACTGATGCCCAGTTTGGGTTCCGCCAGGGCCACTCAGCTCCTGACATCATTACAGCCTTGGTTCAAACAGGGACAAAAGAGCTGAACTCCCGAGGTGAGGTGAGAGTGACTGCCCTTGACATCAAGGCCGCATTTGACCGAATGTGGCATCAAGGAGCCCTAGCAAAACTGGAGTCAATGGGGTTCAGGGTGAAAACTCTCCACTGGTTGGAGTCATACCGAGCACAAAGAAAGATGGTTGTGGTTATTGGAGGGCAGTCATCTCAGCTCCAGGACATCACTGCAGGAGTTCCTCAGGGTAGTGTCCTTGGCCCAACCATCTTCAGCTGCTTCATCAATGACCTTCCTTCCATCATAAGGTCAGAAGTGGGGATGTTCGCTGATGATTGCACAATGTTCAGCACCATTCACGACTCCTCAGATACTGAAGCAGTCCATGTCCAAATGCAACAAGACCTGGACAACATCCAGGCTGACAAGTGGCAAGTAACATTCACACCACACAAGTGCCAGACAATGACCATCTCCACCAAGAGAGAATCTAACCATCGTCTTCTTGAACCACTAATGGCATTACCATCACTGAATGCTGACTTGGAAATATATCGGCCGTTCCTTCACTGTTGCTGGTCGAAAATCCTGGAACTCCCTCCCCAACAGCACTGTGGGTGTACCAACACCACATGGACAGCAGCGGTTCAAGAAGGCAGCTCACCACCACCTTCTCAAGGGGCAATTAGGGATGGACAATAAATGCTGGCCCAGCCAGCGATGCCCACATCCCACGAATGAATAAAATAAAGCCTTGCTCCCGATACCATGCTCCCTATTTCTCCCTTGCCATTTTATTGTGAGGCTTGTTACACACCCTCTTTCCAATCACCCTATCATAAACTGTCAGAGGAGACTGAACAGACTGGGGCTCATAGCTTTAAAAGAACCCTGAGGTGTGAACTGATCAAAGTCTGGAAAGTTACAAATGGCATTCGATAGGGGTAGAGGTAGAGAAGATATGGGGGAGACTGGAACTGGGGCCATCAATATAAAATAGTGACTAATGAATCCCGTGGGGAATTAAGGGAGAAATGTCTTCACCCAGAGAGTGGGGAGAGTGTGGGAGTCGCTCCCATACAGAGAGTGGTTGAGCTAAATATTATTATAGTACTGGTGGTGGGGAGGGAGCTGGATAAACACATGAGGGAGAACAGAGTAGGAGGTGAGTGGGGTGAGGAGAGGAGGGATGGACGGGGACTGATGTTGAACATTAACCCCAGCACGGGGCAGAATGGCCAGTTCCTGGGCTGTCACACGATGCCTCAGCCCCTGAGGCAGGTATTGAGTTTTCACACCTACCCAGCGGCATTCCGATCCCGTAGCCCTTGGTGTCCAGCAGGCCCCCGATCTGGGTCAGGTTGCAGTTCCTTATCCTGTGATACTCGTTCATCGTGGACTCCAGGAGGAAGGCGTACTTGGAGTTCAGGACCCGGGCGATCCCTTCTTCAGTGGTCTTGACGATGACGCTGGGCTGCTTGGAGTGCATGTAGTTCCACATCCGCTGGTAGGTTTGGTACCGGGAATTCTGCAAGAGGGGGAGGGGGGAGGAGGTGAAGTGGGGGGCGGTGGGGGGTCGGTGGTGGGTAAACAGACAAAATCCATCAGGACCCAAATAGGAAAATACACTGCCTAGAGCTCCGGTATTCCTGACCCCCAGTCTCCCAGTGTCCCAGACCCCCCAGTCTCCCAGTGTCCCAGACCCCCCAGTATCCCAGTGTCCCAGTGTCCCAGACCCCCCAGTCTCCCAGTGTCCCAGACCCCCCAGTCTCCCAGACCCCCCAGTCTCCCAGACCCCCCAGTCTCCCAGTGTCCCAGACCCCCCAGTCTCCCAGTGTCCCAGACCCCCCAGTCTCCCAGTGCCCCAGACCCCCCAGTCTCCCAGTGCCCCAGACCCCCCAGTCTCCCAGTGTCCCAGACCCCCCAGTCTCCCAGACCCCCCAGTCTCCCAGTGTCCCAGACCCCCCAGTCTCCCAGAGTCCCAGTGCCCAAGTCTCCTAGTGTCAAAGTCTCCCAGTTTCAAAGGCTCCCAGTGCCCAGGACTCCGAGTGCTCAAAGCTCCCAGTGTCCCCGTCTTCCAGTGCCCCAGGCTCCCAGTGTCCCAGGCTCCCAGTGCCCCAGTGTTCCAGACCCCCAGTATCCCAGTATTCCAGTGCCCCAGTCTCCCAGTGTTCCAGACTCCCAGTGCCCCAGTCTCCCAGTGTTCCAGACTCCCAGTGCCCCAGTCTCCCAGTGTTCCAGACTCCCAGTGCCCCAGTCTCCCAGTGTTCCAGACTCCCAGTGCCCCAGGCTTCCAATGCTCCAGTCCCCAATGCCCCAGTCTCCCCATGTCCCATTTTCACAAGCTCCCAGACTTTCCCTAGTCTCCCAATGTCCCAATGCCTCAGTCTTCCAGTGTCACAGGCTCCCAGTTTCCCAGTTTCCCAGTCTACCAGTGCCCCATTCTCCCAGTGGCCCATTCTCCCAGTGTCCCAGTCCCCCAGTGTCCCAGTCCCCCAGTGTCACAGGCTCCCAGTGCTCTGGTCTCCCAGGGCCTTAGGCTCACAATGTCCCCGTCTCCAAGTTTCCCAGTCTCTCACTATCCCAGTCTCCAATGTCACCTTGCCCCAGTGTCCCAGTGTCCCAGACTCCCAGTTTCACAGTTTTCCAGTGTCACAGACTTCCAGTGTCCCATTCCCTCAGTGTCACAGACACCCAGTCCCCCAGTGCTCCAAACTCAATGTCCCAGACTCACAGTGCCCCAGTCTCCCAGTGTCCCAGTCTCCCAGTGTCCCAGACTCCCAGTGCCCCGGTCTCCCAGTATTCCAGACTCCCAGTGCCCTGGTCTCCCAGTGTTCCAGATTTCCAGTGCCCCAGTCTCCCAGTGTTCCAGACTCCCAGTGCCCCAGTCTCCCAGTGCCCCAGTCTCCCAGTGTCCCAGTCTCCCAGTGTCCCAGTCTCCCAGTGTCCCAGTCTCCCAGTCTCCCAGTCTCCAAGTGTCCCAGTCTCCAAGTGTCCCAGTCTCCAAGTGTCCCAGTCTCCAAGTGTCCCAGTGTTCCTGTCTCCCAGTGTTCCAGTCTCCCAGTGTTCCAGTCTCCCAGTCTCCCAGTGTTCCTGTCTCCCAGTGTCCCAGTCTCCAAGTGTCCCAGTCTCCAAGTGTCCCAGTCTCCCAGTCTCCCAGTGTTCCAGTCTCCCAGTCTCCCAGTGTTCCAGTCTCCCAGTGCCCCAGTCTCCCAGTGCCCCAGTCTCCCAGTGCCCCAGTCTCCCAGTGTCCCAGTGTCTCTGGCTCCTCCCCTATCACTGGCCACAGTTGCCCTAATTGCACAGGGCCTGAAACCAATATTCAATGATTTTCCATTGGACCAAGGGCTTTGCATATCTCCTGCTGTTTGCTTTGACCCGTTCCCATTCCAGGCGGGATCTAGCTAGGTCACTTCACTCTCATCACATTCAAACCGTGCTCCCACTCAAACCGCATGTGATGGCCTCTGTTCCCTCACCGCTAGACTGCCAGCGGACCCTGGGGATTTTTTTTGTTAATTCACGGGATGGGGGGTATCGCTGGCTGGACCAGCCTCGATTGCCCATCCCTAATTGCCCCTTGAGAAGGTGGTGGTGAGCTGCCTCCTTGAACCGCTGGTGTAGGTACACCCACAGTCCCGGACTCACCACTAAGTCCAGTGTGACCTGCCCCACTGCTTAGTGCAACAGACAATATTCCAGTTAACTGGCCCGAATGCACTCTAGAAACTGCTCCCCTTCCCATCCGGAGCTGCTCTCCTTCTCCCAGCCCATGTGGAAATTTAAGTCTCCCATTCTAGCAATGGTTTTACCCTGTTCACCCTAGTCACACATCCCCCGTTCCCTCTCTCTCCCCTGACCCATATCAACAATGCTGACCACAAAATGAATGGTCTGTTGTAAAAAAAAACCCACCTTAGAAGGGAATCTGCCCCTCTACACGTGACTCCAGACCCACAGCAACGTGGTTGACTCTTAAGGTCGCCTCCCCGCCCCCACCTTCCCAAAATGGCCTAAGAAGCCACTCAGTTGTGCCCAAGAAGGTGGCTCACCTCCACTACCACCCCCCTGACAGATAACAGACTGAACTCCCTCCCTAACAAGCACGGTGGGTGACAGACTGCAGCGGTTCAAGAAGGCACCGCCTTCTCAAGGGGCAGTTAGGGATGGGGTATAAATGCTGACCTCGCCAGCGAGGCCCAGATCCCGTGAATAAATGGGGTTCGGGGCAACTTCCACCTCACACCCTTTGCTGTTCCTTTATTCAACTCAGAATGCTCCCGCTGTCCAAGTTCCTATCTCGCTGCTGTTGTAATTCTCTCTTTGACCGACGTTAACGCGCTCCCACTCATTTCCAACTTCCCTGCGCTTTCTAAAATCTCCTGGGCGTGTCCCAGTTCACTCAGGGAGGCTGAGTTGCTGTAGCAACATGCACATTCTTTACTAGCATGCCCCAGCCTGGAGCTATGGGTAGTGTATTGACGGTAGAAACTCCAACAGTTTCCTCCATCCTATGGCTGACCAGGGGTCTCTCCCACTCTTACCACCTGCCATTGGCCTGTGTTAGAAGGCTTTACAGTTTTGGCCACATTACAAACACACCTTCCAATGGCCATCAAGTCCTGGGTTGGGACTCGAACCCAGAGCGTCTGGCTCATAGGCAGGGGCACTGCCCTCCTGCACCAGCAGACTTCCGAATAACTTATATCTGGAATATTTACCCCCATGCCGCGCCCATATTGTAGTCATATTGGTCACCACCTCGTTCCTTATAACTCATGGTCGGGGGGGAGATGGTGGCGTAGTGGGAATGTTGCTGGGCCAGTAATCCCTGAGGAATGGGTTCATAATCCTCCCATGGTAGCTGGTGGAATTTAAATTCAATTAATAAATCTGGAATGTAAAGCTAGTCGACAATAGTGACTCTAACAACAATTGTCAGTTGTGGGAAAAACCC